>NW_022265928.1:87500-107500 GCF_002021735.2 Oncorhynchus kisutch
ATGAACCACTATGCCACTAAGAAGACGGTGGCAGGGAGCATGTTAGACGTGGCCCTGCTGATGGCCAACGCTGCCCAGCTGAAGGCCGTCCTGGAGCAGGGGCCAGACTTCAGGTATTCTGATTACATTTGATTTGATCATTTAAAACACAAGTGGATATTTGTGTGTGTAAAATAATTGTAACAATAAAGATTCCTGACTCACTGTATTTCCATTGTAGTCGTCTGGTTTTGGCCACCAGACAGGATGAGTCTAAGAGATGATACGTCGTTACAGGTACTACGTCACCGTCCTGGTCCTCATCGGGTCGTCGCTGCTCTTCCAGGTGCTGGCTGGGGTGCTGTTTGTCGCCATGGGTGAGTCTGGAATTGTCAAGTGTCATTATAGTAAAAAACCTGTAAGAGGTCCATGCGAGGGGCAACAGAAGCACACAGTCCATTTCACAATTTCAACCAATGTGTTGTAAACTGTTCATTACTGACATTTAAACAATCATCTTAGTCTCTAAAGTTATAAACCACTTGTAACAATCATCTTAGTCTCTAAAGTTATAAACCACTTGTAGCAATCATCTTAGTCTCTAAAGTTATAAACCACTTGTAGCAATCATCTTAGTCTCTAAAGTTATAAACCACTTGTAACAATCATCTTAGTCTCTAAAGTTATAAACCACTTGTAACAATCATCTTAGTCTCTAAAGTTATAAACCACTTGTAACAATCATCTTAGTCTCTAAAGTTATAAACCACTTGTAACAATCATCTTAGTCTCTAAAGTTATAAACCCCTTGTAGCATCAGTGGAGTGTATTTATGTATACCAAGGGAAGACAGGCTTCCCCCAATATTTGACCAACAGGCTTCCCCAAATATTTGACCAACAGGCTTCCCCAAATATTTGACCTGTGTTTTCATACTTCTCCGTCAATTCTCAAGTGTCTGAATCTCGGCAGAGAAATGATCCGATCAAGGGAAACAGCGCCCCTCTGTCTCAGTGTGTGTCGTCATGTATCTGATGCTGTCTGGAACTAAACATTATAACATGTTGCCACTGTAGCGTTTCATTGATTGATGCCATCAACCGTTTCGCCTCCATTGATAAAAAAAAAGAAAATAAATAATTTGACAATCAGCGTTTTATTTATTGTTTATTTATCCGTTATTTTACCAGGTAAGTTGACTGAGAACACGTTCTCATTTACAGCAACGACCTGGGGAATAGTTACAGGGGAGAGGATGGGGATGAATGAGCCAATTGTAAACTGGGGATTATTAGGTGACCGTAATGGTTTGATGGCCAGATTGGGAATTTAGCCAGGACACTGGGGTTAACACCCCTACTCTTACGATAAGTGCCATGGGATCTTTAATGACCTCAGCGTTGAGATGAGCTAAACAATGTATTGTCCTGGTGCAGCAAAACTCCCCCCACGGGAGGACAGTTTGGATTTGGCTTCACACCAATCAAATCACATCCTATGCAAAATGTCATCATTGTCAGAAAAACGTGTCTGTTTCTGGTCTGTTTGTGTTGATGTCCTGCACTGGCCAGCTGCTAAATCAGCCCTTTCCTAAACCATAGATGGAGATGGGGATTTGGACTTCTGGTTTTGACTTCATTCTCTGTACAGGCCAATGATTATGATTGCGATTCTGATCAAACCATAAATGCATAAATCCAGACCCCAGGAAGAGTAGCTGCTGCCACTGGCTGGAGACGATTGAAGTTCAATATGTTGCCTGGATGTAGTCTAGTAGAATCACGTTAACTAGCTAACTTAGCTGGTTCATAACTAGCTAGATAACTTAGCTGGTTCATTACTAGCTAGCTAACTTAGCTGGTTCATTACTAGCTAGCTAACTTAGCTGGTTCATAACTAGCTAGCTAACTTAGCTGGTTCATGACTAGCTAGCTAACTTAGCTGGTTCATAACTAGCTAGCTAACTTAGCTGGTTCATGACTAGCTAGCTAACTTAGCTGGTTCATAACTAGCTAGCTAACTTAGCTGGTTCATAACTAGCTAGCTAACTTAGCTGGTTCATAACTAGCCCATGTGAGGAAGTTAGGCTGGCAAGCATTTTTAGCTAGGTAGCCTGTGAAAACTAAAACTAAAAAAGTGTACAGAGCCATGGACCGTTTAGCCAACATGAAAGAGAGGAGGAAGGCATAGGTATTCAACTAGTCCACAAGTAGGGTCAAAAAATAAATCATTACTTGCATACGTATGCAAGGGCACACACACACACACACACACACACACACATACACACACACACACACACACACACACACATCAGTAACCATGGACAGCCACATGATATTTAGCTACATTGATTGGACTAAATCATTTTTGGCATCTTTAAGTTTGTTATCAGTGTATTAAACTAAGCATATATTGTTATTGTTGATTTGATGATGTTTAAATGTTTAAGTTGAAATGTAGCTGGAATAGCAGAGGCAGGTCTGTAGCTGACTGGAGGTAACTCTGTAGTTCTAACCCAGTTGTCTGTAGCTGACTGGAGGTAACTCTGTAGTTCTAACCCAGTTGTCTGTAGCTGACTGGAGGTAACTCTGTAGTTCTAACCCAGTTGTCTGTAGCTGACTGGAGGTAACTCTGTAGTTCTAACCCAGTTGTCTGTAGCTGACTGGAGGTAACTCTGTAGTTCTAACCCAGTTGTCTGTAGCTGACTGGAGGTAACTCTGTAGTTCTAACCCAGTTGTCTGTATCTGACTGGAGGTAACTCTGTAGTTCTAACCCAGTTGTCTGTAGCTGACTGGAGGTAACTCTGTAGTTCTAACCCAGTTGTCTGTAGCTGACTGGAGGTAACTCTGTAGTTCTAACCCAGTTGTCTGTAGCTGACTGGAGGTAACTCTGTAGTTCTAACCCAGTTGTCTGTAGCTGACTGGAGGTAACTCTGTAGTTCTAACCCAGTTGTCTGTAGCTGACTGGAGGTAACTCTGTAGTTCTAACCCAGTTGTCTGTAGCTGACTGGAGGTAACTCTGTAGTTCTAACCCAGTTGTCTGTAGCTGACTGGAGGTAACTCTGTAGTTCTAACCCAGTTGTCTGTATCTGACTGGAGGTAACTCTGTAGTTCTAACCCAGTTGTCTGTAGCTGACTGGAGGTAACTCTGTAGTTCTAACCCAGTTGTCTGTAGCTGACTGGAGGTAACTCTGTAGTTCTAACCCAGTTGTCTGTAGCTGACTGGAGGTAACTCTGTAGTTCTAACCCAGTTGTCTGTAGCTGACTGGAGGTAACTCTGTAGTTCTAACCCAGTTGTCTGTAGCTGACTGGAGGTAACTCTGTAGTTCTAACCCAGTTGTCTGTAGCTGACTGGAGGTAACTCTGTAGTTCTAACCCAGTTGTCTGTAGCTGACTGGAGGTAACTCTGTAGTTCTAACCCAGTTGTCTGTAGCTGACTGGAGGTAACTCTGTAGTTCTAACCCAGTTGTCTGTATCTGACTGGAGGTAACTCTGTAGTTCTAACCCAGTTGTCTGTAGCTGACTGGAGGTAACTCTGTAGTTCTAACCCAGTTGTCTGTAGCTGACTGGAGGTAACTCTGTAGTTCTAACCCAGTTGTCTGTAGCTGACTGGAGGTAACTCTGTAGTTCTAACCCAGTTGTCTGTAGCTGACTGGAGGTAACTCTGTAGTTCTAACCCAGTTGTCTGTATCTGACTGGAGGTAACTCTGTAGTTCTAACCCAGTTGTCTGTAGCTGACTGGAGGTAACTCTGTAGTTCTAACCCAGTTGTCTGTAGCTGACTGGAGGTAACTCTGTAGTTCTAACCCAGTTGTCTGTATCTGACTGGAGGTAACTCTGTAGTTCTAACCCAGTTGTCTGTAGCTGACTGGAGGTAACTCTGTAGTTCTAACCCAGTTGTCTGTAGCTGACTGGAGGTAACTCTGTAGTTCTAACCCAGTTGTCTGTAGCTGACTGGAGGTAACTCTGTAGTTCTAACCCAGTTGTCTGTAGCTGACTGGAGGTAACTCTGTAGTTCTAACCCAGTTGTCTGTAGCTGACTGGAGGTAACTCTGTAGTTCTAACCCAGTAGTCTATAGCTGACTGGAGGTAACTCTGTAGTTCTAACCCAGTTGTCTGTAGCTGACTGGAGGTAACTCTGTAGTTCTAACCCAGTTGTCTGTAGCTGACTGGAGGTAACTCTGTAGTTCTAACCCAGTTGTCTGTAGCTGACTGGAGGTAACTCTGTAGTTCTAACCCAGTTGTCTGTAGCTGACTGGACGTAACTCTGTAGTTCTAACCCAGTTGTCTGTAGCTGACTGGAGGTAACTCTGTAGTTCTAAACCAGTAGTTGTTTAGTAAACTGTAAAACAGTAACTTGCTTGACCACGCTGCAGGTCATACCACAGTGGGTTAACTGCCTGTTCAGGGGCAAGGGGCGGCAGAACGACAGATTTGTACCTTGTCAGCTCGGGGGTTTGAACTCGCAACCTTCCGGTTACTAGTCCAACGCTCTAACCACTAGGCTACGCTGCCGCCCCTTGTGTTGTTGTTGTAGATTATTGCACATCACGGTGGCGTATGAATGAATGGTTTATAGAGCAACAACACAACGTCACAACAGGTTATACTATGTCTTGTTTACCGGCTTCCTCTGTGATATTACCCACACACCACTACTGTATGGCATCAGGTCTCACCTCAGTTACAACACTGTTGGTCTCTGTGTGTTCCAGCACGTAAGGACCTGAACAACGTGGCCAACCAGAGGAAGCTGGACATCATGAACAACGTGGCCACCGGCCTCGTCTTCATCACCGCCATCATCAACATCTTCATCACCGCATTTGGAGTGCAGAAGACTGGCCTGTACCCCAAAACCTAGACAGTAAACTGACCTGTACCCCAAAACCTAGACAGAAGACTGGCCTGTACCCCAAAACCTAGACAGAAGACTGGCCTGTACCCCAAAACCTAGACAGTAGACTGGCCTGTACCCCAAAACCTAGACAGAAGACTGGCCTGTTCCCTAAAACCTAGACTGAAGACTGACCTGTACCCCAAAACCTAGAATGAAGACTGACCTGTACCCCAAAACCTAGACTGTAGACTGACCTGTACCCCAAAACCTAGACTGAAGACTGACCTGTACCCCAAAACCTAGACTGAAGACTGACCTGTACCCCGAAACCTAGAATGAAGACTGGCCTGTACCCCAAAACCTAGACTGAAGACTGACCTGTACCCCAAAACCTAGACTGAAGACTGACCTGTACCCCAAAACCTAGACAGTAGACTGACCTGTACCCCGAAACCTAGACTGAAGACTGAACTGTACCCCGAAACCTAGAATGACGACTAGCCAGTACCACAAAACCTAGACTGAAGACTGACCTGTACCCCAAAACCTAGACAGTAGACTGACCTGTACCCTAAAACCTAGACAGAAGACTGGCCTGTACCCTAAAACCTAGACAGAAGACTGGTCTGTACCCTAAAACCTAGACTGAAGACTGGCCTGTACCCCACAACCTAGACAGTAGACTGGCCTGTACCCCACAACCTAGACTGAAGACTGACCTGTACCCCAAAACCTAGACTGAAGACTGACCTGTACCCCAAACCCTAGACAGTAGACTGACAGGTACCCTAAAACCTAGACAGTAGACTGACCTGTACCCCAAAACCTAGACAGTAGACTGACCTGTACCCCAAAACCTAGACAGTAGACTGACCTGTACCCCAAAACCTAGACTGAAGACTGACCTGTAACCCACAACCTAGACTGAAGACTGGCCTGTACCCCACAACCTAGACAGTAGACTGACCTGTACCCCAAAACCTAGACATTAGACTGACCTGTACCCCAAAACCTAGACAGTAGACTGACCTATACCCCACAACCTAGACAGTAGACTGACCTGTACCCCTAAACCTAGACAGTAGACTGACCTGTACCCCACAACCTAGACAGTAGACTAACCTGTACCCCAAAACCTAGACAGTAGACTAACCTGTACCCCAAAACCTAGAGTGATATACTTCAGCGATATATCTTTCAAAACGCGGCAATACGGGTTCACTATTATTTTCTATTGTAACTTTTTTTTATCAGAAGAGATTTGTAAAAGAAAGATATGAATCATTTAAATGTCAAAAAGTAGAATTGTCTTATTCTAATGTGTATGGCCCAGAAATCAAATTAAAGACAAGTGTTTGGGCTACAGATTAGTCTCTCTAGACAAACGGGTTGCCTCTCACAATTTAACAATGTTCAAGCATGTCCTTGGTCTGGGATTTCCAAGAATGGCTCCAGACCATAGGGTCTTCAGATAATATAAGGGGAAACAGTGACTACTAGTGGTCTTTATTTTACTAATAAAAGAATGATACTCACTGTGTCCAAAATGTGTCTCTAATGCAATAAACTCCATAAAACAACTGTGTCTTGGTCAAATGTTCTGTTAAGTGAGGGCTGAGACACGTGATACTGAATAAATGTGTTTATTAAGGATAAGTAATACGGCCGGGGAGTAAATGATGACATCAGTTACATGTAATCTGATTACAACAAAAAAATGTAACTGTGATCACTTCTGTTACCAGCAAAAACACTGTATTCAGATTACAGATACTTTAGGAAACACGGGATGATTACTTCTTGGATTACTATTTTTTTTTAAAGGATGTTTTGCAAAAAAAATACATTATGACAACTTTCTGTTTTCTCAATGACATTCCGTTAAGCATTGACAAAAGGAACAAGTTTAAAGGTCGAATGCAGCTGTTTTTATCTCAATATCAAATCATTTCTAACTAACAATTAAGTGCCTTATTGTGATTTCAATTAAAATGGTCAAAAATAAACAAAAAAAAATGCTTCTTGGCAAACAACAATTTCTATTGGTCTGAGTTGGGAAGGGAATACTGAAAACTAGCTGTTATTGGCCGAGAAGTTTGGAACGCTCTTTCTTATTGGTCGATTAACTCATTTACCAGATGGTGATTTCACCAGGCAGGGCAAAACTCCATCCCATCAAAACAGGCTGAAATTTCAGGCGGTCTTTTCAAACAGCTCTTATACTAAAAGAAGCATAATCATCCTTTTCACCACACAGTATTATTCCAACCTCATAGTGAGGAAATATACACTGAGTGGACAAAACATTAGGAACACCTGCTCTTTCCATGACATAGACTGACCAGGTGAAAGATATGATCCCTTATTGATGTCACCTGTTAAATCCACTTCAATCAGTGTAGATGAAGGAGAAGAGACAGGCTAAATAATGATTTGTAAGCCTTGAGACAATTGAGACATGGATTGTGTATGTGTGCCATTCAGAATGTAATAGTGCCTTTGAACAGGGTATGGTAGGTAGTAAGGCACACCTGGGTTTTTCACGCTCAACAGTTTCCTGTGTGTATCAAGAGTGGTCCACCACCCAAAGGACACCCAGCCAACTTGACACAACTGTAGGAATCAATACAGTCAACGTGGGCCAGCCTCCCTGTGGAACGCTTTCCACACCCTGGAACCCTCTCGGCAAAAGGGGGTGCAACTCAATATTAGGAAGGTATTCCTAATGTTTTGTACAATTGGTGTATATAAAACACAGGACAATCACATTTTTGACTGTATGGGCCTTCAGGTTTATTCCACCTGAGCAAGTCTGACCACCAATCAGAGACCCCTGTGATGACACATCAACTGATGACCACCAATCAGAGACCCCTGTGATGACACACCAACTGATGACCACCAATCAGAGACCACTGTGATGACACACCAACTGATGACCACCAATCAGAGACCCCTGTGATGACACACCAACTGATGACCACCAATCAGAGACCCCTGTGATGACACACCAACTGATGACCACCAATCAGAGACCACTGTGATGACACACCAACTGATGACCACCAATCAGAGACCACAGTGATGACACACCAACTGATGACCACCAATCAGAGACCACTGTGATGACACATCAACTGATCACCACCAATCACCGATCAGTGCTGTAACAGATTACATTGGACAGGTAATTAGTACTGTAACAGATTACATTGGACAGGTAATTAGTAACTGTGCTGTAACAGATTACATTGGACAGGTAATTAGTACTGTAACAGATTACATTGGACAGGTAATTAGTAACTGTAACAGATTACATTGGACAGGTAATTAGTACTGTAACAGATTACATTGGACAGGTAATTAGTAACTGTGCTGTAACAGATTACATTTATAAAGTAACCTAACCAACCCTGGACAAATAAGTCATTACATGATCAAGGCTTTGGTCTATGGCCACTCAGGTGACTGAACCAGACAAATTCCTTTGGCCACGTCTGGGTGGGTGACAACTGGTGTGTGTGTGTGTGTGTGTGTGTGTGGCGCCAGGGGACTGGACTGGGACAGTATGGGAGGTGGTCAACACTGACAGCTGGAATTATCACAACTGTCATTGACAGTGGATTTACAATGAACACATTGCTGTACAGGCCTACACACACATACTTAGACATACACAAAAGTAAATTGTAGGCAACAAAAGACATAATACTGTGTATAGCTCTCAAAGTACACGAGACACAATGTCATGGGCACACTACAAACGGCTAGACTTACAGTAAAACGCTTGTTGTCGTTTCCAAACAGTGTTAGAACTTCAGAGGGTTTGACAATAAACTGTTATCATGATCTGTGATGAGGTTAGGAAGTGTTTACCCAAGGGCGCCCTCTTCTGTTTGAAATACCTGGCAAGTAATCAAAGAGCTGCACGAGTAAGGGTCTAGAATAGAGTGTGTTCTATGGTGAAAGTCTCTCTGCTACAGAGGAAAGCCCGTTCATTTCTCTCGTGACCCTCCCGCCAGCGTCTGATGTTGAAAGACTCGTGGTACGGCGGTGTGGAGCGAGGCCATTCTCGTGAACGCGCATCCCGATCCTTACGTCACTGAAGCGCCCTGGCTCGGGATCTACTGGTAGTGCTGGCAATAGAGGAGAAAAATATCAACTGCTCGGAAAAGAGGCATTTTCTATCGGTTGTAACGGTTCCTCAACGGATAACGGTTCTATCTGACGCCGGATAGGGATAATTGACATAACTGGACTAACCGGATTTATGAGAAGAAGGTAGGTGACATTTTAAAAGTGATTTTCTAGGTTGAAGCCCACTTCTGACTGGGCTGAGAAGTGGACAGTCTAATTGCCGTGAGTGTGTGTGTGTGTCTCAGGAAAGAGCAGTCATGTACATGTGTTGAGTGTGTGTGGTGTGTTATATGGTAGTTCTGACAGCATGTCTGTTGTAATTAACTCTAATTATAGCAGCTTTACTTAGTTGTTGTCTCGAGTTGTTGGGCTCTTGTGCAGCGCGAGATAGGAGGGAAAATGTATTTAGCCGCTGAGGAAAAGAGGTGTCTCGTTTCACTGGGGTTTAACACAATGTAGGTATGTTATGTATTCTACTATTCAATGTGTTCATGTGTTCCCTCAGAGGAATAGTCCGTCTTATAGCCGACTACAGCGGGTATGAATCAGTGCGTTGTGTTGTTTTGTCGGTGTAGTGAGCGGGGTCTTCTAGACTGGCGTTGAGGGTTCATTTTACTGTCTTACTTACTGAAGGTTTGTCTTTGACTTGTCAGTCTTACGAAAGAGCTGTCAACTCGCTGCGTGGCCAACACAGCACGTCGACACCCGCTCTACGGAGGAGCCAACAACCTAGTCCAGCAAGTTGTTACATTGTTGCTACGCTGTGTGGATAAAACATGTATCGCCAGGCCTATTCGGCAACATTGTAGCCAGACGTTATTGTTGTAAACACAAAAGCTATAGAAAGATTTACGACGGCTCCGATTAGATAGACTCATTATTCTATCTACGACACGCTTTCCTACGGGAATGACTTGTTTATAGGAGATTTACCTCCAAAGTGTAACGTTGCCGCCCGTTGAAATGGCATTTCCCCAGCTCCTCCCATGAGCACAGGAGTCAAATAACCCTGGCGCGGCTCCCTTCCAGAATACCCAGTCTGAACTAAACATTAGTCCTTCTAACGTGTTTATTAACGCCCTGTGTAATTGACTGTAGCCTGTTCCAAAGCACCCGCGATTGACTTGGACGTAAATGTAAGAGGAGGCGGTATTTGTGGGCTATTCCCGGTATCCACTAGACTACTCGTATCCTCCAGACAGCGGGCAACAGGTTGCTTCATGACTGGGGCTAAACGTTGTCATCGACCCCTTGTTATTCACGCGTCACTGGGCCTGGGTTTACCTCAAACAGCCTAAGAACTACTCAGTAATAATGCTGCTCCATAACTAGATTAGTTTGACAGAATAACAACATTGTATTTTTTTTTTTACTATTCTTTGAACGGTAGTATTTTTCAGCAAGCTACGGTGGGCCTAGTTTGTAACGGCAGTAGGTACCGTCTGTATTTTTCATGAAGTCGTTAATTACCGGAGAAGTTACCTTCAGATCATACACTTTTTAAAACATTTGAGTTTAGTGTATTAGCTCGTGCTGCAGCTACTCTTCCTGGGTTCTGTTCAATATTGTACATGTCATACGTTACACAATGCTGTGTGTCCTGGCCTTTTGACTGATAATTGATTAGTCAGTTGACTGATAATTGATTAGTCAGTTGACTGATAATTGATTATGTCTGTCTGTCTGCCTGTCTGTCTGTCTGCCTGTCTGTATGAGAGATAATTAAGGAGTGAGTGAGTGAATGAATGAATGAGTGAATGACTGTTATGTTGTTCAGTACTAACTCCACTGTGAGGGGGCCAACAGCCTGTCTCAGTGTCAGAGCCCACCTGCTATAGAGGAGATAAGGCCCTAATAACATGTCACCCTACCCCAGTCCATATTCAAGGCCTTATGTCAGGCTGCTCCACTGTAAGGCCTTATGCCAGGCTGCTCCACTGTAAGGCCTTATGCCAGGCTGCCCCACTGTAAGGCCTTATGCCAGGCTGCTCCACTGTAAGGCCCTTATGTCAGGCTGCCCCACTGTAAGGCCTTATGCCAGGCTGCTCCACTGTAAGGCCTTATGCCAGGCTGCTCCACTGTAAGGCCTTATGCCAGGCTGCCCCACTGTAAGGCCTTATGCCAGGCTGCCCCACTGTAAGGCCTTATGCCAGGCTGCCCCACTGTAAGGCCTTATGCCAGGCTGCTCCACTGTAAGGCCTTATGCCAGGCTGCTCCACTGTAAGGCCTTATGCCAGGCTGCTCCACTGTAAGGCCTTATGCCAGGCTGCTCCACTGTAAGGCCTTATGCCAGGCTGCTCCACTATAAGGCCTTATGCCAGGCTGCTCCACTGTAAGGCCCTTATGCCAGGCTGCCCCACTATAAGGCCTTATGCCAGGCTGCCCCACTATAAGGCCTTATGCCAGGCTGCCCCACTATAAGGCCTTATGCCAGGCTGCTCCACTGTAAGGCCTTATGCCATGCTGCTCCACAGCCCTCCTCCCACTAGAGGAGTTGGAAGCAGGTACAGCCCCCTGTGGGGACATTGGACCCTGGTTACAGGGATATGACTGATAACAGCGACCTCTCTGTTTCATCTGGTTGTTATGGGAGACAGCTGACCTGCTGGAGGATGGATCTCTGATGGGTCTTTTTCCTGCTGGTAGAGTTTCATTAGATCCCGAGTGGCACAGAGGTCTAAGGCCCTGCATCTCAGTGCTAGAGGCGTCACTACAGACCCTGGTTTGATCCCGGGCTGTATTACAACCGGCCGTGATCCAGAGTCCCATAGGGCGTCGCACAATTGGCCCAGCGTCGTCCAGGTTAGGGGAGGGTTTGGCCGGGGTGGGCCGTCATTGTAAATAAGAATTGGTTCTTAACTGACTTGCCTAGTTAAATAGAGGTTAAATAAAATACAATTCTTTGAATGGTGTAGAATGAAAGAGGATGACATTGACACTGGCATACTATTGACCTACTATAGATAACATACTGTACATTTTTTGTTTAATGGAAATTTAATGAACTAGTCACGACAACCTCCTCTATCTAGTTGTTGATTTATAGTTTTCACCTCCCCCCTGACCCCTATCCCAGTACCTGGTGAACACCTGGTTACACCCCCCCCCTGACCCCTATCCCAGTACCTGGTGGACACCTGGTCACCCCCCCCGACCCCTATCCCAGTACCTGGTGACACCTGGTTTCACCTCCCCTTTGACCCCTATCCCAGTACCTGGTGATACTGCCTGAGTTGTTTGTGGAGTCCAATATGTGCAAGTCAAGACCTGTCATTTCTCACTTCTGTAATTTCAAGTTGACTAAAAATAAGCACTTGTGGTGTGTGTTATCATGTATCAGCTTGCTAGAGTCTAATGGATAAGGATATTGCTGAGTGAGAGAAATTATATTAATGTATTTGTATAGGAAGGATAATGCTGCAGTGTAGAGGAAGGATAATGCTGCACCGAATATGAAGGATAATGTTGTAGCGTAGAGGAAGGATAGTGCTGTAGTGTAGAGGAAGGATAGTGCTGTAGTGCAGAGGAAGGATAATGCTGTATTGTAGAGGAAGGATAATGCTGTATTGTAGAGGAAGGATAATGCTATATCGTAGAGGAAGGATAGCGCTGTATTGCAGAAGAAGGATAATGCTGTATTGTAGAGTAAGGATAATGCTGTACGGCAGAGGAAGGATAATGCTGTATTGCAGATGAATGATACTGTTGTATTGTAGAGGAAGGATACTGCTGTAGTGTAGAGGAAGGATACTGCTGTACGGCAGAGGAACGGTCATGCTGTATTGTAGAGGAAGGATAATGCTGTATTGTAGAGGAAGGATAATGCTGTATTGCAGAGGAAGGATAATGCTGTATTGTAGGGGAAGGATAATAGTGTATTGTAGAGGAAGGACAATGCTGTACTGTAGAGGGAGGATAATGCTGTATTGTAGATGAATGATAATGCTGTATTGTCGAGGAAGGATAATTCTGTATTGTAGAGGAAGGACAATGCTGTAGTGTAGATGAATGATAATGTTGTATTGTAGAGGAAGGATAATGCTGTATTGTTGGCCTTATACACAGTAATAACACTATGTTTAAAAATGTAGATTCTGAGCTTGTTTAATTTTTGTGGAGTTAGCTCAATCTGGCCAAACTTATTAGATTCCTGCTGGGCTGAAGAAAGCCAAGCTCTTACTTTCACTTCTTTCCCACCCCATATTCATTTCACTTCTTTCCCACCCCATATTCATTTCACTTCTTTCCCACCCCATATTCATTTCTTCTCTTTTGCAGCAATGAGTTCACTTATGTGTTGGATGGCTGCTGTTGTAATGAAAATGTAGGTTTATACCAGGTGTGTGTGTGTGTGTGTGTGTGTGTGTGTGTGTGTGTGTGTGTGTGTGTGTGTGTGTGTGTGTGTGTGAGTGTGAGTGTGAGTGTGAGTGTGAGTGTGAGTGTGAGTGTGAGTGTGAGTGTGTGAGTGAGTGTGTGTGTGTGCAGGCCCCCAGGTTTCCACATAAAGCCTGTTTACCCACATTATATGTGGTGGCTGATTATATTTGTCTTATTTCACACATGTGAGTTGGGGAGTTTTTTTTGTTTTGCGTTTCCCAACTCCCCCTGAGAGTGGGGTTCCAGCCACCCATTATCAATGGCTTCCCTGGAGCAATAAGTGTTAAGTGCCTTGCTCAAGGACACGTCAACAGATTTTTCACCTTTTCTGCACAGGGATTCGAACTAGCGACCTTTCGGTTACTGGTGCAACACCACTTGGCTACCTGTCACTTGCATAATTGTGCTATTACACATTGATGTCAGGGTTATGCCAGTTATGCCAGAATAAACTATCCCTTTCTCACACCTAACACACCTAACCTAACTAAGGGATATTACCTTCCCCCTATACATATCTACCTCCATCACTCCAGTATCCCTGTCTCCTTCCCCCTATACATATCTACCTCCATCACTCCAGTATCCCTGTCTCCTTCCCCCTATACATATCTACCTCCATCACTCCAGTATCCCTGTCACCTTACCCCTATACATATCTACCTCCATCACTCCCTGTCTCCTTCCCCCTATACATATCTACCTCCATCACTCCAGTATCCCTGTCTCCTTCCCCCTATACATATCTACCTCCATCACTCCAGTATCCCTGTCTCCTTACCCCTATACATATCTACCTCCATCACTCCAGTATCCCTGTCTCCTTCCACCTATACATATCTACCTCCATCACTCCAGTATCCCTGTCTCCTTCCCCCTATACATATCTACCTCCATCACTCCAGTATCCCTGTCACCTTACCCCTATACATATCTACCTCCATCACTCCCTGTCTCCTTCCCCCTATACATATCTACCTCCATCACTCCAGTATCCCTGTCTCCTTCCCCCTATACATATCTACCTCCATCACTCCAGTATCCCTGTCTCCTTAACCCTATACATATCTACCTCCATCACTCCCTGTCTCCTTCCCCCTATACATATCTACCTCCATCACTCCCTGTCTCCTTCCCCCTATACATATCTACCTCCATCACTCCAGTATCCCTGTCTCCTTACCCCTATACATATCTACCTCCATCACTCCAGTATCCCTGTCACCTTACCCCTATACATATCTACCTCCATCACTCCAGTATCCTTGTCTCATCGCTACAACTCCCGTATGCGCTCGGGAGAGACGAAGGTTGAAAGTCATGCGTCCTCCATACACAACCCAACCAAGCCGCACTGCTTCTTAACACAGGGCGCATCCAACCCGGAAGCCAGACGCACCAATGTGTTGTAGGAAACACTGTGCACCTGGCAACCTTGGTTCGCGCGCACTGCGCCCGGCCCGCCACAGGAGTCACACGATGAGACCAGGACATCCTTACCGGCCAAACCCTCCCTAACCTGGACAACGCTAGGCCAATTGCGCGTCGCCCCACGGATCTCCCGGTCGCAGCCGGTTACGACAGAGCCTGGGCGCGAACCCAGAGTCTCTGGTGGCACAGCTGGGAATTATGGGGTATTGTGTGTAGATCTGTGGCACAACATGTCAAGTCAAGGGGGTTGAATGCTTTCTGAAGGCTCTGTGTTAAATCAAACACGACTGATATCAGATTTATTTGTGACTGTTTGAAGAGGGAGCAATATTCATCTTGAAATCTATGCTTTGAAATACACAAGCCTTCTCTGTTGTTTTTCAACATTATCAACAAATATCGATGATGACATTAAACTTTTCATATCTCATGAGTTGAATAGAACCCACGTGAATGTTTAATTCAGTCTAATTCAGTTTAATTCAGTCTAATTCAGTCTAATTCACTCTAATTCAGTTTAATTCTAGCCCTGAGCTTTATCTAGAGTCGACATCACCCTGACATTTTGTATGTGGTTTGCCCTGGCTACATCTTAATTAGGTGTCCCCGGTTTTCCTCCAACTTGCTTTATAATCTGTTTCTGTTCTTCGGAGATCCACTGATTTTAATCTTAAAACTGAGTGCTAAATGGCACCCTATTCCATATTTAGTGCACTACTTTTGACCTGGGATGTAGTGCCATTTGGGCCACTCCATATTTAGTGCACTACTTTTGACCTGGGATGTAGTGCCATTTGGGTCACTCCATATTTAGTGCACTACTTTTGACCTGGGAAGTAGTGCCATTTGGGCCACTCAATATTTAGTGCACTACTTTTGACCTGGGATGTAGTGCCATTTGGGCCATTCCATATTTAGTGCACTACTTTTGACCTGGGAAGTAGTGCCATTTGGGCCACTCCATATTTAGTGCACTACTTTTGACCTGGGATGTAGTGCCATTTGGGCCACTCTATATTTAGTGCACTACTTTTGACCTGGGAAGTTGTGCCATTTGCACACGTCGCCATGGGAACAGTGACACATGTACATGACAGTCACACCACCTGGATTAGGAGACGTTTGGTTGGTCTCTTGTTGCAGCTCATGAGTTCGTGAGCCAATAAGGACATATTTGGAAAACACTTGGATCTTTCTTGCTTCAGTGGTTCTGTTCAATTTGCCTTACAAGCTGTTTTCCTCTCTCACTCATCTGTCTGTCTGTCTGTCTGTCTGTCTCTCACTCTCTGTCTCTCTCTCACTCGTCTGTCTGTCTGTCTGTCTGTCTGTCTGTCTGTCTGTCTGTCTGTCTGTCTGTCTGTCTGTCTGTCTGTCTGTCTGTCTGTCTCTCTCTGTCTCTCTGTCTCTCTGTCTCTCTGTCTCTCTGTCTCTCTCTCTTATTCAATTCAATTCAAGGGGCTTTATTGACATGGGAAACATATGTTAACATTACCAAAGCAAGTGAAGTAGATAATAAACCAAAGGTGAAATAAACAATAAAAATGAACAGTAAACATTACACTCACAGAAGTTACAAAAGAATAAAGACATTACAAATGTCATATTATGTGTATATACAGTGTTGTAACAATGTACAAATAGTTAAAGTAGAGACAAGGGAAAATCAATTGGATTTGATCTTTGTGTGTATGTGTGTGTGTGTGTGTGTGTGTGTAATGGTTGCCTGGAGGCAGGGTCCTGGCCTGCTGTATCCAGGTGTGTGTTTGGTGGCCTGTGGGGGGAGAGAACAGATGGACAGTTAAGTGTTTGTGTTTGCACATGTGTGTTTATGTGGCCTTGCGTGTGTGTTAATGTGGCCGTGTGTGTGTGTGTGGCCGTGTGTGTGTGGCCGCGTGTGCGTGTGGCTGACTGGTTGTGACATTAGCAGAAGTGGCCAGAGCACTCCAGCCTTCAGTTCTGATCCTCAGCCATTCAGTCCCATTCAAATACTTCCGGCTTCATGCGCCATCTGGAGATTTCCATAGGAACACATGGATGACATCAGCGCTGTCACTATCTACTGGTTTTAATGTCTATGCAAGGATCAGGGAAGGTTAAAGCGTATCCTAGATGTGTACCTAGGGGTGTCTTCCACCAGACTGCTGGTCTGTGGGACTGCTCTGGTTCAGTTCTCTCCATGACACAGGCATGGAGAGGCCAGCTTGTGTTTCCCTGTAGCTGGGTCTGGTGTTACTGGGTCTAGTGTTACTGGGTCTGGGTAGAGGTGGAGGATAGGATGGTAGCTGGGTCTGGTTACTGGGTCTGGGTAGAGGTGGAGGATAGGATGGTAGCTGGGTCTGGGTAGAGGTGGAGGATAGGATGGTAGCTGGGTCTGGGTAGAGGTGGAGGATAGGATGGTAGCTGGGTCTGGGTAGAGGTGGAGGATAGGATGGTAGCTGGGTTTGGGTAGAGGTGGAGGATAGGATGGTAGCTGGGTCTGGGTAGAGGTGGAGGATAGGATGGTAGCTGGGTCTGGGTAGAGGTGGAGGATAGGATGGTAGCTGGGTCTGGGTAGAGGTGGAGGATAGGATGGTAGCTGGGTCTGGGTAGAGGTGGAGGATAGGATGGTAGCTGGGTCTGGGTAGAGGTGGAGGATAGGATGGTAGCTGGGTCTGGGTAGAGGTGGAGGATAGGATGGTAGCTGTGTCTGGGTAGAGGTGGAGGATATGATGGTAGCTGGGTCTGGGTAGAGGTGGAGGATAGGATGGTAGCTGGGTCTGGGTAGAGGTGGAGGATAGGATGGTAGCTGGGTCTGGGTAGAGGTGGAGGATAGGATGGTAGCTGGGTCTGGGTAGAGGTGGAGGATAGGATGGTAGCTGGGTCTGGGTAGAGGTGGAGGATAGGATGGTAGCTGGGTCTGGGTAGAGGTGGAGGATAGGATGGTAGCTGGGTCTGGGTAGAGGTGGAGGATAGGATAGGATGGTAGCTGGGTCTGGGTAGAGGTGGAGGATAGGATAGGATGGTAGCTGGGTCTGGGTAGAGGTGGAGGATAGGATGGTAGCTGGGTCTGGGTAGAGGTGGAGGATAGGATGGTAGCTGGGTCTGGGTAGAGGTGGAGGATAGGATGGTAGCTGGGTCTGGGTAGAGGTGGAGGATAGGATGGTAGCTGGGTCTGGGTAGAGGTGGAGGATAGGATGTTAGCTGGGTCTGGGTAGAGGTGGAGGATAGGATGGTAGCTGGGTCTGGGTAGAGGTGGAGGATAGGATGGTAGCTGGGTCTGGGTAGAGGTGGAGGATAGGATGGTTACTGGGTCTGGGTAGAGGTGGAGGATAGGATGGTAGCTGGGTCTGGGTAGAGGTGGAGGATAGGATGGTAGCTGGGTCTGGGTAGAGGTGGAGGATAGGATGGTAGCTGGGTCTGGGTAGAGGTGGAGGATAGGATGGTAAACAGAGGCCTGACTTGGCAGACATGTTTATGTCTGTGTTGCCATCTGTGACTGTGTGTGTGTGTGTGTGTGTTCTGTATGTGTTCTCTGTGTGTGTGTTCTGTATATGTTCTGTGTGTGTGTGTTCTGTGTGTGTGTGTGTTTGTTCTGTATGTGTGTGTGTGTTCTGTGTTTGCTCTGTGTGTGTGTGTTCTGTATGTGTTTGTGTTCTGTATGTGTTTGTGTTCTGTATGTGTTTGTGTTCTGTATGTGTTTGTGTTCTGTGTGTGTTTGTGTTCTCTGTGTGTGTGTATTTTACGTGTGTGTGTTCTGTGTGTCTGTGTTCTGTGTGTGTGTATGTTCCGTGTGTGTGTGTTCTCTGTAGTCTCTGTGTCTCCGGTGTGTTTCCAGGTCTGGACTTCCGATTGGAGCCCGAGAGGGAGGGAGAGAGAGGGAGGGAGAGGGGCAGAGAGGGGCAGAGAGAGGGGCAGAGAGAGGGGCAGAGAGAGGGGCAGAGAGAGGGACAGAGAGAGGGACAGAGAGAGGGACAGAGAGAGGGACAGAGAGAGGGACAGAGAGAGGGACAGAGAGAGGGACAGAGAGAGGGACAGAGAGAGGGGCAGAGAGAGGGGCAGAGAGAGAGGCAGAGAGAGAGGCAGAGAGAGAGGCAGAGAGAGAGGCAGAGAGAGAGGCAGAGAGAGAGGCAGAGAGAGAGGCAGAGAGAGAGGCAGAGAGAGAGGCAGAGAGAGAGGCAGAGAGAGAGAGGCAGAGAGAGAGGCAGAGAGAGAGAAACACAACACAAACAGAGCCCCAGGACAGCAACACAATTAGACCTAACCACATCATGAGAAAACAAAAAGAGAATTACTTGACACATTGGAAAGAAAAACAGAGCAAACTAGAATACTATTTGGCTGTAAACAGAGATTACACAGCGGCAGAATACCTGACCACTGGGACTGACCCAAAATTAAGGAAATATTTGACTAAATACAGACTCAGTGAACATAGCCTTGCTATTGAGAAAGGCCGCTGTAAGGCAGACCTGACTCTCAAGAGAAGACAGGCTATGTGCTCACTGCCCACAAAATGAGGTGGAAACTGAGCTGCACTTCCTAACCTCCTGCCCAATGTATGACCATATTAGAGAGACATATTTCCCTCAGATTACACAGATCCACAAAGAATTACAAAACAAATCCAATGTTGATAAACTCCCATATCTACTGGGTGAAATTCCACAGTGTGACATCACAGAAGAAAGATTTGTGACCTGTTGTACTAGAGAGAGAGAGACCTCTGTCTTCCTACCTCTTCAGTGGTTACTGTATCACCACTGTAAGCCAAATATTATTTAGCCTCCTGAGTTTGAAGAGGCCCTGTTGCGCCTTCCTCACCACACTGTCTGTGTGGGTGGGTCATTTCAGTTTGTCAGTGTTGTGTACGCCAAGGAACTTGAAGCTTTCATTCTTCTCCACTGCGGTCCCGACAGATGTAGATAGGGTGGTGCCCCCTCTGCTGTTTCCTGAAATCCACGATAATTTCCTTTGTTGAGTGAGGTTGTTTTCCAGGCACCACACTCCCAGAGCCCTCACCTCCTCCCTATAGGCAGTCTCGTTATCATTGGTAATCAAGCCTACTACTGTTGTCATCTACAAACTTGATGATTGAGTTGGAGGCGTGCTTGGCCACGCAGTCATGGGTGAACAGGGAGTACAGGAGGGGGCTGAGCACGCACCCTTGTGGGGCCCCAGTGTTGAGGATCAGCGGAGTGGTGGTGATGTTTCCTACCTTCACCACCTGGGTGGGAACCATGGCTACTGTATTTGGGA
>NW_022265928.1:112500-232500 GCF_002021735.2 Oncorhynchus kisutch
GAGTTAGGGATGTAGAGGAAGGGAGGGATGTAGAGGGAGGGAGGGAGGGATGCAGAGGGAGGGAGGGATGCAGAGGGAGGGAGGGAGGGATGTAGAGGGAGGGAGGGAGGGATGTAGAGGGAGGGAGGGAGGGATGTAGAGGGAGGGAGGGATGGGGAGGGAGGGAGGGATGTAGAGGGAGGGAGGGAGGGATGTAGAGGGAGGATGCAGAGGGAGGGAGGGAGGGATGCAGAGGGAGGGAGGGAGGGATGTAGAGGGAGGGAGGGATGTAGAGGGAGGGATGCAGAGGGAGGGAGGGAGGGATGCAGAGGGATGTAGAGGGAGGGATGTAGAGGGAGGGATGCAGAGGGAGGGAGGGAGGGATGCAGAGGGAGGGAGGGAGGGATGCAGGGAGGGAGGGATGCAGAGGGAGGGAGGGAGGGATGCAGAGGGAGGGATGATGTCGAGGGAGGGGAGGGATGCAGAGGAGGGAGGGAGGGAGGGAGGGATGTCGAGGGAGGGAGGGAGTGAGGGAGGTAGGGAGGTAGAGGGAGGGATGTAGAGGGAGGGAGGGATGTAGAGGGAGGAGCAGAGGGAGGGAGGGATGTAGAGGGAGTGGAGGAGGGAGGGAGGAGAGGGAGGGAGGGAGGGAGGGATGCAGAGGGAGGGAGGGATTGCAGAGGGAGGGAGGGATGCAGAGGAGGGAGGGAGGGAGGGAGGGAGGGAGGGAGAGGGAGGGAGGGAGGGAGGGAGGGAGGGAGGAGGGATGCAGAGGGAGGGAGGGATTGCAGAGGGAGGGGAGGGATGCAGAGGGGAGGGAGGAGGAGGGATGTAGAGGGAGGAGGATGCAGAGGGGAGGGATGTAGAGGGAGGGAGGGATGTAGAGGGAGGGAGGGATGTAGAGGAGGGAGGGAGGGATGCAGAGGGATGGATTGCCAAGGGAGGGATGGATGCAGGAGGGAGGGATGCAGAGGGAGGGATGCAGAGGGAGGGATTGTAGAGGGAGGGATGTAGAGGGAGGGATGTAGAGGGAGGGATGCAGAGGGAGGGAGGGATGCCAAGGGAGGGAGGGATGCCAAGGGAGGGAGGGATGCAGAGGGAGGGAGGGATGTAGAGGGAGGGAGGGATGCAGAGGGAGGGAGGGATGCAGAGGGAGGGAGGGATGCAGAGGGAGGGAGGGATGCAGAGGGAGGGAGGGATGCAGAGGGAGGGAGGGATGCAGAGGGAGGGAGGGATTGTAGAGGGAGGGAGGGATGGGATGCAGAGGGAGGGAGGGATGCAGAGGGAGGGAGGGAGGGGATGCAGAGGGAGGGAGGGAGGGGATGCAGAGGAGGGAGGGATGCAGAGGGAGGGAGGGATGCAGAGGGAGGAGGGATGTAGAGGGAGGGAGGGGGGATGCAGAGGGAGGGATGCAGAGGGAGGGAGGGATGCAGAGGGAGGGATGCAGAGGGAGGGATGCAGAGGGAGGGATGCAGAGGGAGGGAGGGGATGCAGAGGGAGGGAGGGAGGGGATGCAGAGGGAGGGAGGGATGTAGAGGGAGGGAGGGAGGGGATGCAGAGGGAGGGAGGGATGCAGAGGGAGGGAGGGATGCAGAGGGAGGGAGGGAGGGGCTGCAGAGGGAGGGAGTATAACGGGAATATATGCAAATGAATATTAACACCATTTAAATGTAGATGTTTTTTGTATTGGATATATTTACCATATCATATGGAGACAGAAACATAAACCTTTTACCTTTTCATATGTAGACATAATTCAAATTATTAAATCCTTCCAATATAATTTTTTTTAAACAATTTTGTTACCAATTGAACTTTAATTAAATGGGTTGACTCTTCACATGGGATGATTTCACTGAACAACAACAGAAAGGGAATAATGAATGATCCCAAAAATGTTTTCAACATACATCTGTAAAATTATAGTCTAGAAACTAAAGCTTTGGTTGTCTTCCTCTCAGGCTTCCATGTCTTCTCCCTGGACCTCCTCAATGTCCACCTCTTAAACATCAGACTCTGAGGCCTCATCTTCACTGTCACTTTCCAACCTTGTTGAGGCTCGTTGTCAGGCTCAAAAAGCCTCAAATTTGCCCGGGTTGGCCACCAATTTTTCAAACCTCGTATTGGTCAGCCTGTTGTGTGCTTTGGTGTGTGTGTTCCCATACAAGGACCACTTGTGCTCTGGGGTGGATGTTGGTGGGATTTGGAGGATGATGGAGGCAACAGGAAAAAGAGCCTCAGATCCACAAAGTCCTTTCCATCAGGTGGCTGATGAGATGTGTTGGCACGACTACCATATTGCATCTCCATCCCAAAGCCCTTGCTTGGAAGTGTACTTCACCAGACTGCCAAGAACCTTGCCCTCATCCAAGCCAAGGTGGCGAGACACGGTAGTGATGACACCATAGGCCTTTTTGATCTCTGCACCAGACAGGATGCTCTTACCAGCAGACTTGGGGTCCAACATGTACGCTGCGGGGTGTTTGGGCTTCAGGCAGGAGTCTTCATGCTTTACGATGTATTTCAGAACTGTAGTTTCCTCTGCTTGGAGCAACAGTGAAGTGGGCAGGGCAGAATGGATTTATTCTCTTACATCTGCAAGCAGAGTCTGAACATCAGACAGGATGGCATTGTCTCCCTCAATCCGTGCAATGGCTACTGCTATAGGTTTCAGGCTGCTTACCACTCTCTCCCAAAATACATCATCCATGAGGATCCTCTTGATGGGACTGTCCATATCGGCAGACTGTGATATGGCCATTTCTTGGAAAGACTCCTTCCCCTCCAGGAGACTGTCAAACATGATGACGGCACCACCCCAACGGGTGTTGCTGGGAAGCTTCAATGTGGTTCTCTTATTCTAATCACTTTGCTTGGTGAGGTAGATTGCTGATGAGCCTTCACATACCTAACCATTTCCTTGGCTCTCTTGTAGAGTGTATCCATTGTTTTCAGTGCCAGGATGTCCTTGAGGAGCAGATTCAATGCATGAGCAGCACAGCCAATGGGGGTAGGACTCCTCCGCTTTAGACCAAGCAGCCTTCATGTTCGCAGCATTGTCTGTCACCAGTGCAAATACCTTCTGTGGTCCAAGGTCATTGATGACTGCCTTCAGCTCATCTGTAGAGACCGGTCTGTGATCTTGTAGAATACTGGTTGAAGGGTGGAGATGATGTAGTTAATTAATTCCTTGCCCATGAACATTCGACCACCAATCAGAGATGATTGCAATCCAGTCTGCTTTCTCTATGATTTGCTTGACCTTCAGTTGAACTCTGTTGAACTCTGCATCCAGCAAATGAGTAGATAAAGCATGTCTGGTTGGAGGGGTGTATGCTGGGCGAAGAACATTCAGAAATCTCTTCCAATACACATCGTCTGTGAGCATCAGAGGTGAACCAGTTCAATACGCAGCTCGAGGAAGACGTTCATCACCATTTCTCTGACTATGTTCCTCCATTGAGTCAAAAATCTTCTGATTCCAGGAGGACCATGACCTGTTGCTATCGATAATTTTCACCTTGAATAGAAGTAAAGGGACTTTTTTCAGAGGTTGCTTGTTGTGAGGACTGAGGGAACTTTATGCACTTGGCCATATTATTTGGCACAGTATTTGCAAATGTACACAGCTTTTCCTTCTACATTAGCTACAGGGAAATGTCTCCACACGTCAGATATTGCCCGTGGCATTTTCCTGTAAAGATTAGAAGAATTTTAGTAAAGAAAAACCAAATACAATTCCATGTACAGATAAATAGTTAAGCAGTTAGATTAAACAACTCCTTTGTCAGATAAATGTTTTAAAATTAAACATGTATGGAAACAGGTGAATTAACACTCCTCAGTCAGCAGGCTCAAGCAAGCTAAAACCCACATGGTAGCAAAAACTAATTGGCAGAAATTGTTAACCATTTACAAATGATTTAAACACACTTTGTTGTAGGCTACTATTTACTATTTAACAAAAAATCTAATATGTCGTATAAAATATATTCAACCCACCCAGTATTGTAATCAAAACTTACCAGAAAGCATGTAGTCCTTGGCTCAGACAGTGTAGTAGTGTGGGCTCAATAGCATCTCATTAGTGTGCAAGATCTTGAGAATCAGCTGTATATGTGATGGATGAATGCACTGTGGTTCCATTAAATTGGGGATAGTTTAACCAAATATGCCACAAGACCTAGAATTGCCTTGTGTATCCCATCTTCACTGTTATAAATTAACTTTTTTGATGAATTTAAGCAAAATTCCCCAAATTCCAGGGCTTAACTTCCCATGGAAATGTAGCGTAAAGCTTCCGACCCTTTGCAACCCCAGCCAGGATAGATGGATCCATAGATGTTATTCCCTGATGCTTATTGATTAGCTAGTCCAGGGGTATTCAACTCTTCCTCTACGAGGTCCGGAGCCTGCTGGTTTTCTGTTCTACCTGATCATTCATATCATCCACCTGGTGTCCCAGGTCTAAACCAGTCCCTGATTAGAGGGGAATCATCCACCTGGTGTCCCAGGTCTAAAACCAGTCCCTGATTAGAGGGGAACCTGGTGTCCCAGGTCTAAACCAGTCCCTGATTAGAGGGGAATCATCCACCTGGTGTCCCAGGTCTAACCAGTCCCTGATTAGAGGGGAACCTGGTGTCCCAGGTCTAAACCAGTCCCTGATTAGAGGGTAATCATCCACCTGGTGTCCCAGGTCTAAACCAGTCCCTGATTAGAGGGGAACCTGGTGTCCCAGGTCTAAACCAGTCCCTGATTAGAGGGAACAACATGCAGTGGAACTGGCTTGGAGGTCCAGAGTTGAGTTTGAGGGAGCTAGTCTATATCCACTGATGAAGAAAGACTGTATTGAGTATTGGATTTTCCAATGGCTTGTGGAGGCAGATGGTATTGAGTGCGTTTTCCAGATTGTTATTGGGCGGTGACGGAAAGAGAGACGGAGAGAGAGAGCCTGCGTGCTGGTGTGTGTGTGTGTGTGTGGAATGGGAGGCGTGTTGCTTCAGTTAGAAAGGGCAGTGTGGCCCTGTCTGGAACACAATTTATTATGGAAACCACAGAGAGGTGATTATTGCAGAGGGAGAATGTGGATGGCTTACTAGGAGAGAGAGAGGAAGGGAGGGAGAGGAAGGGAGGGAGAGGAAGAGTAGGAAAGAGAGAGAGAGAGACTCCTCTGCTGGCGGGGAGTCATCCAGACAGGCAGCTAGAGTAAATACAGTATGGCATGTGAGTGACCCAGATACAACCTGGACCTGGCCAGGAGTCTGGAGAGGAGAGGAGGCTGATTATTGCCAGAGCTGTTCATTAGGCCATTATTTCCATCCACTGTCCTCTCTCTCTTTACTACAGCCTGTGTCCTCTGTCCTGTGTGTAGTGTCTTTACTACAGCCTGTGTCCTCTGTCCTGTGTGTAGTGTCTTTACTACAGCCTCTATCCTGTGTGTAGTGTCTTTACTACAGCCTGTGTCCTCTGTCCTGTGTGTAGTGTCTTTACTACAGCCTGTGTCCTCTATCCTGTGTGTAGTGTCTTTACTACAGCCTGTGTCCTCTGTCCTGTGTGTAGTGTCTTTACTACAGCCTGTGTCCTCTGTATACCTGTGAGCTATAAATGGAAACTTCCATGGCTTTTCTCTGTAGTGTCTACTGTACACAGCATTTCAAACACACAACAGTGATGTAACTCAGAGGAGTGGTGAATTCTCAGTGATGTGACTCAGGGGAGTGGGGGAATTCTCAGTGATGCGACTCAGGGGAGTGGTGAATTCTCAGTGATGTGACTCAGGGGAGTGGGGAATTCTCAGTGATGCAACTCAGGGGAGTGGTGAATTCTCAGTGATGTGACTCAGGGGAGTGGTGAATTCTCAGTGATGAGACTCAGGGGAGTGGTGAATTCTCAGTGATGTGACTTAGGGGAGTGGTGAATTCTCAGTGATGAGACTCAGGGGAGTGGTGAATTCTCAGTGATGTGACTTAGGGGAGTGGTGAATTCTCAGTGATGTGACTTAGGGGAGTGGTGAATTCTCAGTGATGTGACTCAGGGGAGTGGTGAATTCTCAGTGATGAGACTCAGGGGAGTGGTGAATTCTCAGTTATGTGACTCAGGGGAGTGGTGAATTCTCAGTGATGTGACTCAGGGGAGTGGTGAATTCTCAGTGATGCAACTCAGGGGAGTGGTGAATTCTCAGTGATGAGACTCAGGGGAGTGGTGAATTCTCAGTGATGTGACTCAGGGGAGTGGGGAATTCTCAGTGATGAGACTCAGGGGAGTGGTGAATTCTCAGTGATGAGACTCAGGGGAGTGGTGAATTCTAAGTGATGAGACTCAGGGGAGTGGTGAATTCTCAGTGATGAGACTCAGGGGAGTGGTGAATTCTCAGTGATGAGACTCAGGGGAGTGGTGAATTCTAGGTGATGAGACTCAGGGGAGTGGTGAATTCTAGGTGATGAGACTCAGGGGAGTGGTGAATTCTCAGTGATGTAACTCAGGGGAGTGGTGAATTCTCAGTGATGTAACTCAGGGGAGTGGTGAATTATCACTGATGAGACTCAGGGGAGTGGGTGAATTCTCAGTGATGTGACTCAGGGGAGTGGTGAATTCACAGTGATGAGACTCAGGGGAGTGGTGAATTCTCAGTGATGAGACTCAGGGGAGTGGTGAATTCTCAGTGATGAGACTCAGGGGAGTGGTGAATTCTCAGTGATGAGACTCAGGGGAGTGGTGAATTCTCAGTGATGAGACTCAGGGGAGTGGTGAATTCTCAGTGATGTGACTCAGAGGAGTGGTGAATTCTCAGTGATGTGACTCAGGGGAGTGGTGAATTCTCAGTGATGTGACTCAGGGGAGTGGTGAATTCTCAGTGATGTGACTCAGGGGAGTGGTGAATTCTCAGTGATGTGACTCAGGGGAGTGGTGAATTCTCAGTGATGCGACTCAGGGGAGTGGGGAATTCTCAGTGATGCGACTCAGGGGAGTGGTGAATTCTCAGTGATGTGACTCAGGGGAGTGGTGAATTCTCAGTGATGAGACTCAGGGGAGTGGTGAATTCTCAGTGATGTGACTTAGGGGAGTGGTGAATTCTCAGTGATGAGACTCAGGGGAGTGGTGAATTCTCAGTGATGTGACTTAGGGGAGTGGTGAATTCTCAGTGATGTGACTTAGGGGAGTGGTGAATTCTCAGTGATGTGACTCAGGGGAGTGGTGAATTCTCAGTGATGTGACTCAGGGGAGTGGTGAATTCTCAGTGATGTGACTCAGGGGAGTGGTGAATTCTCAGTGATGTGACTCAGGGGAGTGGGGAATTCTCAGTGATGCGACTCAGGGGAGTGGTGAATTCTCAGTGATGTGACTCAGGGGAGTGGTGAATTCTCAGTGATGAGACTCAGGGGAGTGGTGAATTCTAAGTGATGAGACTCAGGGGAGTGGTGAATTCTCAGTGATGAGACTCAGGGGAGTGGTGAATTCTAAGTGATGAGACTCAGGGGAGTGGTGAATTCTCAGTGATGAGACTCAGGGGAGTGGTGAATTCTCAGTGATGAGACTCAGGGGAGTGGTGAATTCTAGGTGATGAGACTCAGGGGAGTGGTGAATTCTAGGTGATGAGACTCAGGGGAGTGGTGAATTCTCAGTGATGTAACTCAGGGGAGTGGTGAATTCTCAGTGATGTGACTCAGGGGAGTGGTGAATTCTCAGTGATGTGACTCAGGGGAGTGGTGAATTCTCAGTGATGTGACTCAGGGGAGTGGTGAATTCTCAGTGATGTAACTCAGGGGAGTGGTGAATTATCACTGATGAGACTCAGGGGAGTGGTGAATTCTCAGTGATGTGACTCAGGGGAGTGGTGAATTCACAGTGATGAGACTCAGGGGAGTGGTGAATTCTCAGTGATGAGACTCAGGGGAGTGGTGAATTCTCAGTGATGAGACTCAGGGGAGTGGTGAATTCTCAGTGATGTGACTCAGGGGAGTGGTGAATTCTCAGTGATAAGACTCAGGGGAGTGGTGAATTCTCAGTGATGTGACTCAGAGGAGTGGTGAATTCTCAGTGATGTGACTTAGGGGAGTGGTGAATTCTCAGTGATGTGACTTAGGGGAGTGGTGAATTCTCAGTGATGTGACTTAGGGGAGTGGTGAATTCTCAGTGATGAGACTCAGGGGAGTGGTGAATTCTCAGTGATGTGACTTAGGGGAGTGGTGAATTCTCAGTGATGTGACTTAGGGGAGTGGTGAATTCTCAGTGATGTGACTCAGGGGAGTGGTGAATTCTCAGTGATGAGACTCAGGGGAGTGGTGAATTCTCAGTGATGAGACTCAGGGGAGTGGTGAATTCTCAGTGATGAGACTCAGGGGAGTGGTGAATTCTAGGTGATGAGACTCAGGGGAGTGGTGAATTCTCAGTGATGTAACTCAGGGGAGTGGTGAATTATCACTGATGAGACTCAGGGGAGTGGTGAATTCTCAGTGATGTGACTCAGGGGAGTGGTGAATTCACAGTGATGAGACTCAGGGGAGTGGTGAATTCTCAGTGATGAGACTCAGGGGAGTGGTGAATTCTCAGTGATGAGACTCAGGGGAGTGGTGAATTCTCAGTGATGAGACTCAGGGGAGTGGTGAATTCTAGGTGATGAGACTCAGGGGAGTGGTGAATTCTCAGTGATGTAACTCAGGGGAGTGGTGAATTCTCAGTGATGTGACTCAGGGGAGTGGTGAATTCTCAGTGATGTGACTCAGGGGAGTGGTGAATTCTCAGTGATGTGACTCAGGGGAGTGGTGAATTCTCAGTGATGTAACTCAGGGGAGTGGTGAATTATCACTGATGAGACTCAGGGGAGTGGTGAATTCTCAGTGATGTGACTCAGGGGAGTGGTGAATTCACAGTGATGAGACTCAGGGGAGTGGTGAATTCTCAGTGATGAGACTCAGGGGAGTGGTGAATTCTCAGTGATGAGACTCAGGGGAGTGGTGAATTCTCAGTGATGTGACTCAGGGGAGTGGTGAATTCTCAGTGATAAGACTCAGGGGAGTGGTGAATTCTCAGTGATGTGACTCAGAGGAGTGGTGAATTCTCAGTGATGTGACTTAGGGGAGTGGTGAATTCTCAGTGATGTGACTTAGGGGAGTGGTGAATTCTCAGTGATGTGACTTAGGGGAGTGGTGAATTCTCAGTGATGAGACTCAGGGGAGTGGTGAATTCTCAGTGATGTGACTTAGGGGAGTGGTGAATTCTCAGTGATGTGACTTAGGGGAGTGGTGAATTCTCAGTGATGTGACTCAGGGGAGTGGTGAATTCTCAGTGATGAGACTCAGGGGAGTGGTGAATTCTCAGTGATGAGACTCAGGGGAGTGGTGAATTCTCAGTGATGAGACTCAGGGGAGTGGTGAATTCTAGGTGATGAGACTCAGGGGAGTGGTGAATTCTCAGTGATGTAACTCAGGGGAGTGGTGAATTATCACTGATGAGACTCAGGGGAGTGGTGAATTCTCAGTGATGTGACTCAGGGGAGTGGTGAATTCACAGTGATGAGACTCAGGGGAGTGGTGAATTCTCAGTGATGTGACTCAGGGGAGTGGTGAATTCACAGTGATGAGACTCAGGGGAGTGGTGAATTCTCAGTGATGAGACTCAGGGGAGTGGTGAATTCTCAGTGATGAGACTCAGGGGAGTGGTGAATTCTCAGTGATGAGACTCAGGGGAGTGGTGAATTCTCAGTGATGAGACTCAGGGGATTGGTGAATTCTCAGTGATGTGACTCAGAGGAGTGGTGAATTCTCAGTGATGAGACTCAGGGGAGTGGTGAATTCTCAGTGATGAGACTCAGGGGAGTGGTGAATTCTCAGTGATGTGACTCAGGGGAGTGGTGAATTCTCAGTGATAAGACTCAGGGGAGTGGTGAATTCTCAGTGATGTGACTCAGAGGAGTGGTGAATTCTCAGTGATGAGACTCAGGGGAGTGGTGAATTCTCAGTGATGTGACTCAGAGGAGTGGTGAATTCTCAGTGATGTGACTCAGGGGAGTGGTGAATTCTCAGTGATGTGACTCAGGGGAGTGGTGAATTCTCAGTGATGTGACTCAGGGGAGTGGTGAATTCTCAGTGATGTGACTCAGGGGAGTGGTGAATTCTCAGTGATGTGACTCAGGGGAGTGGTGAATTCTCAGTGATGTGACTCAGGGGAGTGGGGAATTCTCAGTGATGCGACTCAGGGGAGTGGTGAATTCTCAGTGATGTGACTCAGGGGAGTGGTGAATTCTCAGTGATGAGACTCAGGGGAGTGGTGAATTCTCAGTGATGTGACTTAGGGGAGTGGTGAATTCTCAGTGATGAGACTCAGGGGAGTGGTGAATTCTCAGTGATGTGACTTAGGGGAGTGGTGAATTCTCAGTGATGTGACTTAGGGGAGTGGTGAATTCTCAGTGATGTGACTCAGGGGAGTGGTGAATTCTCAGTGATGAGACTCAGGGGAGTGGGTGAATTCTCAGTGATGAGACTCAGGGGAGTGGTGAATTCTCAGTGATGAGACTCAGGGGAGTGAGATTGAAGAGATCAGGGATGGTGAATTCTAGGTGATGACGACTCAGGGGAGTGGGTGACTTCTCAGTGATGTAACTCAGGGGAGTGGTGAATTCTCAGTGATGTAACTCAGGGGAGTGGTCGAATTATCACTGATGAGACTCAGGGGAGGGTGAATTCTCAGTGATGTGACTCAGGGGAGTGGTGAATTCACAGTGATGAGACTCAGGGGAGTGGTGAATTCTCAGTGATGAGACTCAGGGGAGTGGTGAATTCTCAGTGATGAGACTCAGGGGAGTGGTGAATTCTCAGTGATGAGACTCAGGGGAGTGGTGAATTCTCAGTGATGAGACTCAGGGGAGTGGTGAATTCTCAGTGATGTGACTCAGAGGAGTGGTGAATTCTCAGTGATGTAACTGAGGGGAGTGGTGAATTCTCAGTGATGAGACTCAGGGGAGTGGTGAATTCTCAGTGATGTGACTCAGGGGAGTGGTGAATACTCAGTGATGAGACTCAGGGGAGTGGTGAATTCTCAGTGATGTGACTCAGGGGAGTGGTGAATTCTCAGTGATGAGACTCAGGGGAGTGGTGAATTCTCAGTGATGTGACTCAGGGGAGTGGTGAATTCTCAGTGATGTGACTCAGGGGAGTGGTGAATTCTCAGTGATGCGACTCAGGGGAGTGGTGAATTCTCAGTGATGGCGACTCAGGGGAGTGGTGAATTCTCAGTGATGCGAACTCAGGGGAGTGGTGAATCTCAGTGATGCGACTCAGGGGAGTGGTGAATTTCTCAGTGATGCGACTCAGGGGAGTGGGTGAATTCTCAGTGATGCGACTCAGGGGAGTGGTGAATTCTCAGTGATGCGACTCAGGGGAGTGGTGAATTCTCAGTGATGAGACTCAGGGGAGTGGTGAATTCTCAGTGATGCGACTCAGGGGAGTGGTGAATTCTCAGTGATGCGACTCAGGGGAGTGGTGAATTCTCAGTGATGTGACTCAGGGGAGTGGTGAATTCTCAGTGATGTGACTCAGGGGAGTGGTGAATTCTCAGTGATGTGACTCAGGGGAGTGGTGAATTCTCAGTGATGTGACTCAGGGGAGTGGTGAATTCTCAGTGATGTGACTCAGGGGAGTGGTGAATTCTCAGTGATGCGACTCAGGGGAGTGGTGAATTCTCAGTGATGTGACTCAGGGGAGTGGTGAATTCTCAGTGATGCGACTCAGGGGAGTGGTGAATTCTCAGTGATGTAACTCAGGGGAGTGGTGAATTCTCAGTGATGTGACTCAGGGGAGTGGTGAATTCTCAGTGATGTGACTCAGGGGAGTGGTGAATTCTCAGTGATGTGACTCAGGGGAGTGGTGAATTCTCAGTGATGTGACTCAGGGGAGTGGTGAATTCTCAGTGATGCGACTCAGGGGAGTGGTGAATTCTCAGTGATGTGACTCAGGGGAGTGGTGAATTCTCAGTGATGCGACTCAGGGGAGTGGTGAATTCTCAGTGATGTGACTCAGGGGAGTGGTGAATTCTCAGTGATGAGACTCAGGGGAGTGGTGAATTCTCAGTGATGTGACTCAGGGGAGTGGTGAATTCTCAGTGATGAGACTCAGGGGAGTGGTGAATTCTCAGTGATGTGACTCAGGGGAGTGGTGAATTCTCAGTGATGTGACTCAGGGGAGTGGTGAATTCTCAGTGATGTGACTCAGGGGAGTGGTGAATTCTCAGTGATGAGACTCAGGGGAGTGGTGAATTCTCAGTGATGTGACTCAGGGGAGTGGTGAATTCTCAGTGATGTGACTCAGGGGAGTGGTGAATTCTCAGTGATGTGACTCAGGGGAGTGGTGAATTCTCAGTGATGTGACTCAGGGGAGTGGTGAATTCTCAGTGATGCGACTCAGGGGAGTGGTGAATTCTCAGTGATGTGACTCAGGGGAGTGGTGAATTCTCAGTGATGAGACTCAGGGGAGTGGTGAATTACTCAGTGAATGTGACTTAGGGGAGTGGGGAATTCTCAGTGATGCGACTCAGGGGAGTGGTGAATTCTCAGTGATGTAACTCAGGGGAGTGGTGAATTATCACTGATGAGACTCAGGGGAGTGGTGAATTCTCAGTGATGTGACTCAGGGGAGTGGTGAATTCTCAGTGATGAGACTCAGGGGAGTGGTGAATTCTCAGTGATGAGACTCAGGGGAGTGGTGAATTCTCAGTGATGAGACTCAGGGGAGTGGTGAATTCTCAGTGATGAGACTCAGGGGAGTGGTGAATTCTCAGTGATGAGACTCAGGGGAGTGGTGAATTCTCAGTGATGTGACTCAGGGGAGTGGTGAATTCTCAGTGATGTAACTCAGGGGAGTGGTGAATTCTCAGTGATGTGACTCAGGGGAGTGGTGAATTCTCAGTGATGTGACTCAGGGGAGTGGTGAATTCTCAGTGATAAGACTCAGGGGAGTGGTGAATTGGTGAATTCTCAGTGATGTGACTCAGGGGAGTGGTGAATTCTCAGTGATGAGACTCAGGGGAGTGGTGAATTCTCAGTGATGAGACTCAGGGGAGTGGTGAATTCTCAGTGATGTGACTCAGGGGAGTGGTGAATTCTCAGTGATGTGACTCAGGGGAGTGGTGAATTCTCAGTGATGTGACTCAGGGGAGTGGTGAATTCTCAGTGATGTGACTCAGGGGAGTGGTGAATTCTCAGTGATGTGACTCAGGGGAGTGGTGAATTCTCAGTGATGTGACTCAGGGGAGTGGTGAATTCTCAGTGATGAGACTCAGGGGAGTGGTGAATTCTCAGTGATGTGACTCAGGGGAGTGGTGAATTCTCAGTGATGAGACTCAGGGGAGTGGTGAATTCTCAGTGATGTGACTCAGGGGAGTGGTGAATTCTCAGTGATGAGACTCAGGGGAGTGGTGAATTCTCAGTGATGTGACTCAGGGGAGTGGTGAATTCTCAGTGATGTGACTCAGGGGAGTGGTGAATTCTCAGTGATGAGACTCAGGGGAGTGGTGAATTCTCAGTGATGAGACTCAGGGGAGTGGTGAATTCTTCAGTGATGAGACTCAGGGAGTGGTGAATTCTAGGGTGATGAGACTCAGGGGAGTGGTGAATTCTCAGTGATGTAACTCAGGGGAGTGGTGATTCTCAGTGATGTGACTCAGGGGAGTGGTGAATTCACAGTGATGAGACTCAGGGGAGTGGTGAATTCTCAGTGATGAGACTCAGGGGAGTGGTGAATTCCTCAGTGATGAGACTCAGGGGAGTGGTGAATTCTCAGTGATGAGACTCAGGGGAGTGGTGAATTCTCAGTGATGAGACTCAGAGGGGAGATGGTGAATTCTCAGTGATGTAACTGAGGGAGTGGTGATTCTCAGTGATGTGACTCAGGGGAGTGGTGAATTCTCAGTGATGAGACTCAGGGGAGTGGTGAATTCTCAGTGATGTGACTCAGGGGAGTGGTGAATTCTCAGTGATGAGACTCAGGGGAGTGGTGAATTCTCAGTGATGTGACTCAGGGAGTGGTGATTCCGGAGGTGATTCCGAGACTCAGGGGAGTGGTCGAATTCTCAGTGATGTAGCTTCAGAGGAGTGGTGAATTCTCAGTGATGTGACTCAGGGGAGTGGTGAATTCTCAGTGATGTGACTCAGGGAGTGGTGAATTCTCAGTGATGTGACTCAGGGGAGTGGTGGAATTCTCAGTGATGTGACTCAGGGGAGTGGTGAAATTCTCAGTGATGTGACTCAGGGAGTGGTGAATTCTCAGTGATGTGATCAGGGGAGTGGGGAATTCTCAGTGATGCGACTCAGGGGAGTGGTGAATTCTCAGTGATGTGACTCAGGGGAGTGGTGAATTCTCAGTGATGAGACTCAGGGGAGTGGTGAATTCTCAGTGATGTGACTTAGGGGAGTGGTGAATTCTCAGTGATGAGACTCAGGGGAGTGGTGAATTCTCAGTGATGTGACTTAGGGGAGTGGTGAATTCTCAGTGATGTGACTTAGGGGAGTGGTGAATCTCAGTGATGTGACTCAGGGGAGTGGTGAATTCTCAGTGATGAGACTCAGGGGAGTGGTGAATTCTCAGTGATGAGACTCAGGGGAGTGGTGAATTCTCAGTGATGAGACTCAGGGGAGTGGTGAATTCTAGGTGATGAGACTCAGGGGAGTGGTGAATTCTCAGTGATGTAACTCAGGGGAGTGGTGAATTCTCAGTGATGTAACTCAGGGGAGTGGTGAATTATCACTGATGAGACTCAGGGGAGTGGTGAATTCTCAGTGATGTGACTCAGGGGAGTGGTGAATTCACAGTGATGAGACTCAGGGGAGTGGTGAATTCTCAGTGATGAGACTCAGGGGAGTGGTGAATTCTCAGTGATGAGACTCAGGGGAGTGGTGAATTCTCAGTGATGAGACTCAGGGGAGTGGTGAATTCTCAGTGATGAGACTCAGGGGAGTGGTGAATTCTCAGTGATGTGACTCAGAGGAGTGGTGAATTCTCAGTGATGTAACTGAGGGGAGTGGTGAATTCTCAGTGATGAGACTCAGGGGAGTGGTGAATTCTCAGTGATGTGACTCAGGGGAGTGGTGAATACTCAGTGATGAGACTCAGGGGAGTGGTGAATTCTCAGTGATGTGACTCAGGGGAGTGGTGAATTCTCAGTGATGAGACTCAGGGGAGTGGTGAATTCTCAGTGATGTGACTCAGGGGAGTGGTGAATTCTCAGTGATGTGACTCAGGGGAGTGGTGAATTCTCAGTGATGCGACTCAGGGGAGTGGTGAATTCTCAGTGATGCGACTCAGGGGAGTGGTGAATTCTCAGTGATGCGACTCAGGGGAGTGGTGAATTCTCAGTGATGCGACTCAGGGGAGTGGTGAATTCTCAGTGATGCGACTCAGGGGAGTGGTGAATTCTAATTGATGCGACTCAGGGGGAGTGGTGAATTCTAATTGATGCGACCAGGGGAGTGGTGAATTCTCAGTGATGCGACTCAGGGGAGTGGTGAATTCTCAGTGATGCGACTCAGGGGAGTGGTGAATTCTCAGTGATGCGACTCAGAGGAGTGGTGAATTCTCAGTGATGTGACTCAGGGGAGTGGTGAATTCTCAGTGATGTGACTCAGGGGAGTGGTGAATTCTCAGTGATGTGACTCAGGGAGTGGTGAATTCTCAGTGATGTGACTCAGGGGAGTGGTGAATTCTCAGTGATGTGACTCAGGGGAGTGGGGAATTCTCAGTGATGCGACTCAGGGGAGTGGTGAATTCTCAGTGATGTGACTTAGGGGAGTGGGGAATTCTCAGTGATGCGACTCAGGGGAGTGGTGAATTCTCAGTGATGTAACTCAGAGGAGTGGTGAATTCTCAGTGATGTGACTCAGGGGGAGTGGTGAATTCTCAGTGATGTGACTCAGGGGAGTGGTGAATTCTCAGTGATGTGACTCAGGGGAGTGGTGAATTCTCAGTGATGTGACTCAGGGGAGTGGTGAATTCTCAGTGATGCGACTCAGGGGAGTGGTGAATTCTCAGTGATGCGACTCAGGGGAGTGGGGAATTTTCAGTGATGCGACTCAGGGGAGTGGTGAATTCTCAGTGATGTGACTCAGGGGAGTGGTGAATTCTCAGTGATGAGACTCAGGGGAGTGGTGAATTCTCAGTGATGTGACTTAGGGGAGTGGTGAATTCTCAGTGATGAGACTCAGGGGAGTGGTGAATTCTCAGTGATGTGACTTAGGGGAGTGGTGAATTCTCAGTGATGTGACTTAGGGGAGTGGTGAATTCTCAGTGATGTGACTCAGGGGAGTGGTGAATTCTCATTGATGAGACTCAGGGGAGTGGTGAATTCTCAGTGATGTGACTCAGGGGAGTGGTGAATTCTCAGTGATGTGACTCAGGGGAGTGGTGAATTCTCAGTGATGTGACTCAGGGGAGTGGTGAATTCTCAGTGATGTGACTCAGGGGAGTGGGGAATTCTCAGTGATGCGACTCAGGGGAGTGGTGAATTCTCAGTGATGTGACTCAGGGGAGTGGTGAATTCTCAGTGATGAGACTCAGGGGAGTGGTGAATTCTCAGTGATGTGACTTAGGGGAGTGGGGAATTCTCAGTGATGCGACTCAGGGGAGTGGTGAATTCTCAGTGATGTAACTCAGGGGAGTGGTGAATTATCACTGATGAGACTCAGGGGAGTGGTGAATTCTCAGTGATGTGACTCAGGGGAGTGGTGAATTCACAGTGATGAGACTCAGGGGAGTGGTGAATTCTCAGTGATGAGACTCAGGGGAGTGGTGAATTCTCAGTGATGAGACTCAGGGGAGTGGTGAATTCTCAGTGATGAGACTCAGGGGAGTGGTGAATTCTCAGTGATGAGACTCAGGGGATTGGTGAATTCTCAGTGATGTGACTCAGAGGAGTGGTGAATTCTCAGTGATGTAACAGAGGGGAGTGGTGAATTCTCAGTGATGATACTCAAGGGAGTGGTGAATTCTCAGTGATGTGACTCAGGGGAGTGGTGAATTCTCAGTGATAAGACTCAGGGGAGTGGTGAATTCTCAGTGATGTGACTCAGAGGAGTGGTGAATTCTCAGTGATGAGACTCAGGGGAGTGGTGAATTCTCAGTGATGTAACTCAGAGGAGTGGTGAATTCTCAGTGATGTGACTCAGGGGAGTGGTGAATTCTCAGTGATGTGACTCAGGGGAGTGGTGAATTCTCAGTGATGTGACTCAGGGGAGTGGTGAATTCTCAGTGATGTGACTCAGGGGAGTGGTGAATTCTCAGTGATGTGACTCAGGGGAGTGGTGAATTCTCAGTGATGTGACTCAGGGGAGTGGGGAATTCTCAGTGATGCGACTCAGGGGAGTGGTGAATTCTCAGTGATGTGACTCAGGGGAGTGGTGAATTCTCAGTGATGAGACTCAGGGGAGTGGTGAATTCTCAGTGATGTGACTTAGGGGAGTGGTGAATTCTCAGTGATGAGACTCAGGGGAGTGGTGAATTCTCAGTGATGTGACTTAGGGGAGTGGTGAATTCTCAGTGATGTGACTTAGGGGAGTGGTGAATTCTCAGTGATGTGACTCAGGGGAGTGGTGAATTCTCATTGATGAGACTCAGGGGAGTGGTGAATTCTCAGTGATGAGACTCAGGGGAGTGGTGAATTCTCAGTGATGAGACTCAGGGGAGTGGTGAATTCTAGGTGATGAGACTCAGGGGAGTGGTGAATTCTCAGTGATGTAACTCAGGGGAGTGGTGAATTCACAGTGATGAGACTCAGGGGAGTGGTGAATTCTCAGTGATGAGACTCAGGGGAGTGGTGAATTCTCAGTGATGAGACTCAGGGGAGTGGTGAATTCTCAGTGATGAGACTCAGGGGAGTGGTGAATTCTCAGTGATGAGACTCAGGGGAGTGGTGAATTCTCAGTGATGTGACTCAGAGGAGTGGTGAATTCTCAGTGATGTAACTGAGGGGAGTGGTGAATTCTCAGTGATGTGACTCAGGGGAGTGGTGAATACTCAGTGATGAGACTCAGGGGAGTGGTGAATTCTCAGTGATGTGACTCAGGGGAGTGGTGAATTCTCAGTGATGAGACTCAGGGGAGTGGTGAATTCTCAGTGATGTGACTCAGGGGAGTGGTGAATTCTCAGTGATGCGACTCAGGGGAGTGGTGAATTCTCAGTGATGCGACTCAGGGGAGTGGTGAATTCTCAGTGATGCGACTCAGGGGAGTGGTGAATTCTCAGTGATGCGACTCAGGGGAGTGGTGAATTCTCAGTGATGCGACTCAGGGGAGTGGTGAATTCTCAGTGATGCGACTCAGGGGAGTGGTGAATTCTAATTGATGCGACTCAGGGGAGTGGTGAATTCTAATTGATGCGACTCAGGGGAGTGGTGAATTCTCAGTGATGCGACTCAGGGGAGTGGTGAATTCTCAGTGATGCGACTCAGGGGAGTGGTGAATTCTCAGTGATGTGACTCAGGGGAGTGGTGAATTCTCAGTGATAAGACTCAGGGGAGTGGTGAATTCTCAGTGATGTGACTCAGAGGAGTGGTGAATTCTCAGTGATGTGACTCAGGGGAGTGGTGAATTCTCAGTGATGAGACTCAGGGGAGTGGTGAATTCTCAGTGATGAGACTCAGGGGAGTGGTGAATTCTCAGTGATGCGACTCAGGGGAGTGGTGAATTCTCAGTGATGCGACTCAGGGGAGTGGTGAATTCTCAGTGATGTGACTCAGGGGAGTGGTGAATTCTCAGTGATGTAACTCAGGGGAGTGGTGAATTCTCAGTGATGTGACTCAGGGGAGTGGTGAATTCTCAGTGATGTAACTCAGGGGAGTGGTGAATTCTCAGTGATGAGACTCAGGGGAGTGGTGAATTCTCAGTGATGTAACTCAGGGGAGTGGTGAATTCTCAGTGATGTAACTGAGGGGAGTGGTGAATTCTCTGTGATGAGACTCAGGGGAGTGGTGAATTCTCAGTGATGTGACTCAGGGGAGTGGTGAATACTCAGTGATGAGACTCAGGGGAGTGGTGAATTCTCAGTGATGAGACTCAGGGGAGTGGTGAATTCTCAGTGATGAGACTCAGGGGAGTGGTGAATTCTCAGTGATGAGACTCAGGGGAGTGGTGAATTCTCAGTGATGAGACTCAGGGGAGTGGTGAATTCTCAGTGATGAGACTCAGGGAGTGGTGAATTCTCAGTGATGTGACTCAGAGGAGTGGTGAATTCTCAGTGATGTAACTGAGGGGAGTGGTGAATTCTCAGTGATGTGACTCAGGGGAGTGGTGAATACTCAGTGATGAGACTCAGGGGAGTGGTGAATTCTCAGTGATGTGACTCAGGGGAGTGGTGAATTCTCAGTGATGAGACTCAGGGAGTGGTGAATTCTCAGTGATGTGACTCAGGGGAGTGGTGAATTCTCAGTGATGTGACTCAGGGGAGTGGTGAATTCTCAGTGATGCGACTCAGGGGAGTGGTGAATTCTCAGTGATGCGACTCAGGGGAGTGGTGAATTCTCAGTGATGCGACTCAGGGGAGTGGTGAATTCTCAGTGATGCGACTCAGGGGAGTGGTGAATTCTCAGTGATGCGACTCAGGGGAGTGGTGAATTCTAATTGATGCGACTCAGGGGAGTGGTGAATTCTAATTGATGCGACTCAGGGGAGTGGTGAATTCTCAGTGATGCGACTCAGGGGAGTGGTGAATTCTCAGTGATGCGACTCAGGGGAGTGGTGAATTCTCAGTGATGTGACTCAGGGGAGTGGTGAATTCTCAGTGATAAGACTCAGGGGAGTGGTGAATTCTCAGTGATGTGACTCAGAGGAGTGGTGAATTCTCAGTGATGTGACTCAGGGGAGTGGTGAATTCTCAGTGATGAGACTCAGGGGAGTGGTGAATTCTCAGTGATGAGACTCAGGGGAGTGGTGAATTCTCAGTGATGCGACTCAGGGGAGTGGTGAATTCTCAGTGATGCGACTCAGGGGAGTGGTGAATTCTCAGTGATGTGACTCAGGGGAGTGGTGAATTCTCAGTGATGTAACTCAGGGGAGTGGTGAATTCTCAGTGATGTGACTCAGGGGAGTGGTGAATTCTCAGTGATGTAACTCAGGGGAGTGGTGAATTCTCAGTGATGAGACTCAGGGGAGTGGTGAATTCTCAGTGATGTAACTCAGGGGAGTGGTGAATTCTCAGTGATGTAACTGAGGGGAGTGGTGAATTCTCTGTGATGAGACTCAGGGGAGTGGTGAATTCTCAGTGATGTGACTCAGGGGAGTGGTGAATACTCAGTGATGAGACTCAGGGGAGTGGTGAATTCTCAGTGATGAGACTCAGGGGAGTGGTGAATTCTCAGTGATGAGACTCAGGGGAGTGGTGAATTTTCAGTGATGTGACTCAGGGGAGTGGTGAATTCTCAGTGATGTAACTCAGGGGAGTGGTGAATTCTCAGTGATGTGACTCAGGGGAGTGGTGAATTCTCAGTGATGCGACTCAGAGGAGTGGTGAATTCTCAGTGATGTGACTCAGGGGAGTGGTGAATTCTCAGTGATGAGACTCAGGGGAGTGGTGAATTCTCAGTGATGAGACTCAGGGGAGTGGTGAATTCTCAGTGATGCGACTCAGGGGAGTGGTGAATTCTCAGTGATGCGACTCAGGGGAGTGGTGAATTCTCAGTGATGTGACTCAGGGGAGTGGTGAATTCTCAGTGATGTAACTCAGGGGAGTGGTGAATTCTCAGTGATGTGACTCAGGGGAGTGGTGAATTCTCAGTGATGTAACTCAGGGGAGTGGTGAATTCTCAGTGATGAGACTCAGGGGAGTGGTGAATTCTCAGTGATGTAACTCAGGGGAGTGGTGAATTCTCAGTGATGTAACTGAGGGGAGTGGTGAATTCTCTGTGATGAGACTCAGGGGAGTGGTGAATTCTCAGTGATGTGACTCAGGGGAGTGGTGAATACTCAGTGATGAGACTCAGGGGAGTGGTGAATTCTCAGTGATGAGACTCAGGGGAGTGGTGAATTCTCAGTGATGAGACTCAGGGGAGTGGTGAATTTCAGTGATGTGACTCAGGGGAGTGGTTGAATTCTCAGTGATGTACTCAGGGGAGTGGTGAATTCTCAGTGATGTGACTCAGGGGAGTGGTGAATTCTCAGTGATGCGACTCAGGGGAGTGGTGAATTCTCAGTGATGCGACTCAGGGGAGTGGTGAATTCTCAGTGATGCGACTCAGGGGAGTGGTGAATTCTCCGTGATGCGACTCAGGGGAGTGGTGAATTATCAGTGATGCGACTCAGGGGAGTGGTGAATTCTCAGTGATGCGACTCAGGGGAGTGGTGAATTCTCAGTGATGCGACTCAGGGGAGTGGTGAATTCTCAGTGATGTGACTCAGGGGAGTGGTGAATTCTCAGTGATGTGACTCTGGGGAGTGGTGAATTCTCAGTGATGAGACTCAGGGGAGTGGTGAATTCTCAGTGATGAGACTCAGGGGAGTGGTGAATTCTCAGTGATGAGACTCAGGGGAGTGGTGAATTCTCAGTGATGAGACTCAGGGGAGTGGTGAATTCTCAGTGATGAGACTCAGGGGAGTGGTGAATTCTCAGTGATGAGACTCAGGGGAGTGGTGAATTCTCAGTGATGAGACTCAGGGGAGTGGTGAATTCTCTCCTCTTTTTTTTAGCTTACAGTCTTTTCTCTCTTTCTCTCTCTTACAGATCATTGCCTCTTCCCAGGACCCAGGGACTAAATGGATGTTAAAACCACCTTTCTCGCCAAGTTTACCACTCATCATAGTCCAATCATCATAGTCCAATCATCATAGTCCAATCATCATAGTCCAATCATCCAGGAAATGCAGGATCTTTGAACATGAACAATCTGTTCCTCTCCTTCAGCTGAGACAGACTGCCAGTCAGTAGCCACATAGTGTAACACTCTGTATCAGGACACTGTAGTCCACATCTTTTGGAGGATCACTTAGTCTCAGTATCTCACCTTTAACCCCTCAACCCCCAGCCCTTGACCCTTAACCCCTGACCCCTAACCATGTACGGCAGCTCCCGCTCCGTTGCCAAGATGGAGGGCAACAACGGCAGCAGTCAGAGTCCCGGTCGCTCCCCCTGCCTGCCCCGCTCCCCGCGCCTCGGCCACCGTCGCACCAACAGTACAGGAGGCCCCGGGGGAAAGACCCTCTCCATGGAGAACATCCAGTCTCTGAACGCGGCCTATGCCACCTCCGGACCCATGTACCTCAGTGACAACGAGGTCATCTCTCAACAGGTGATCTAGTAATACAATATGACGTGTTGTTTAGCAGAGGTTTTTATCCAAAATGACCTTCTGTTCTTTTAAATCAGGAATCGTAAACCTTTTCTTGCTTAGGGACCCCCTCCCAGGCAAACCGGCGACCCAGGGACCCTCATCATACGTTAGCAAAACACGATTTTGTATATCATTATCATCCCCAGGTGAATGATCGTGGCAGGACAAGTAATCAACATTTTAAAATGTATAGATTTGGTAGATGGTTTTTCATTATAATTGGAAGAGGAAGTGCAACTCTAATATAGCCTGTTAGCCAGGAAGGTGACTCCAAACACATTTTCACTAAGAGCAGCTGTTTAGCTGGTGAAACAAAGGTTAGCCATGTGTTGGCAAAAATGAATGTCCTAGTTAAGAAAGCTGACCAGAAGCCACTGGTCGCCTGTCTGTGGCTGCTGTTTCATAGACTGTGTCAGATACTGCACTGAGGGGAATTTGCTCCAATGAGGGGAATTGGCTCCAATGAGGGGAATTGGCTCCAATGGGGGGAATTGGCTCCAATGAGGGGAATTGGCTCCAATGAGGGGAATTGGCTCCAATGAGGGGTATTGGCTCCAATGAGGGGAATTGGCTCAATATTAGGAGTTAAAAATAAAGTTGACATCTTTAGAAAGAAGATATTGTCCTCTTTTCTACTGTAGTTATGTCATTGACATTTTGTTTATTCCGTTGTTAATAGCGATATTCATTAAACACATTGAAAGAATGCAAAATATAAATCCACTTTAAAATAAATTGCAGATCCTCTACAGTATCTCTAGGGGTCCGCGGACGCCCGGTTGAATAAACCTGTTTTAAATGACACTATGACTAGTACCTTGCTTTTACCAAATACACTTTCTGTATGGCTAGCACCTTGCTTTTACCAAATACACTTCCTGTATGGCTAGCACCTTGCTTTTACCAAAGACACTTCCTGTATGACTAGCACCTTTTTTTACCGAAGCCACTTAGCTACTGTATGGATGTGAATTATTTAAATGTTTTGTATTCCTGTATGTGAATTCTGTTGTTTGTATATTTGAATATGCAGATCTTAACTAAATTAATTTTGTGGACAATAAAGTAAATCTAATCTAATCCGATCTATTCTAGACCCAGGCCTATCCCAACCCCAACCACGACCCTAGCCTGCCCAAGAGCACCATGACCCTGGGTCGCTCCGGAGCAAAGCTCCCTTACGGCGTCCGGACAACCGCCATGGGCTCCAATCCCAACATCAGCCAGGGAGGTGGAGGCTCGTCCATGCCCAGTGACAGCATCGTGTTTGGGTGTGACCACGTGTCCTCGTCCCAGTCCAGCCTCCAGCAGGCGTCCACAGTGCCTCACTCCTTACGCCAAACCAGAGACAACACCATCATGGACCTCCAGACCCAGCTGAAGGAGGTGCTGAGGGAGAACGAGCTCCTCCGGGGGGAGGTGGATGTGAAGGAGAGCAAGCTGAGCTCTTCCATGAACTCCATCAAGACCTTCTGGAGCCCCGAGCTGAAGAAGGAGAGAGCTCTGAGGAAGGACGAGGTGTCCAAGATCTCTGTCTGGAAGGAGCAGTACAGAGTGGTTCAGGACGAGACTCAGGTAAGATCCTGGAGTCACTGGCAGTACATGTAGTTAGACTGGAAGGATCAGTACATGTAGTTAGACTGGAAGGATCAGTACATGTAGTTAGACTGGAAGGAGCAGTACATGTAGTTAGACTGGAAGGAGCAGTACATGTAGTTAGACTGGAAGGATCAGTACATGTAGTTAGACTGGAGGGAGCAGTACATGTAGTTAGACTGGAAGGAGCAGTACATGTAGTTAGACTGGAAGGAGAAGTACATGTAGTTAGACTGGAAGGAGCAGTACATGTAGTTAGACTGGAAGGAGCAGTACATGTAGTTAGACTGGAAGGAGCAGTACATGTAGTTAGACTGGAAGGAGCAGTACATGTAGTTAGACTGGAAGGAGCAGTACATGTAGTTAGACTGGAAGGAGAAGTACATGTAGTTAGACTGGAAGGAGCAGTACATGTAGTTAGACTGGAAGGATCAGTACATGTAGTTAGACTGGAAGGATCTGTACATGTAGTTAGACTGGAAGGATCAGTACATGTAGTTAGACTGGAAGGAGCAGTACATGTAGTTAGACTGGAAGGATCAGTACATGTAGTTAGACTGGAAGGAGCAGTACATGTAGTTAGACTGGAAGGAGCAGTACATGTAGTTAGACTGGAAGGAGCAGTACATGTAGTTAGACTGGAAGGAGCAGTACATGTAGTTAGACTGGAAGGAGCAGTACATGTAGCTAGACTGGAAGGATCAGTACATGTAGCTAGACTGGAAGGAGCAGTACATGTAGTTAGACTGGAAGGAGCAGTACATGTAGTTAGACTGGAAGGAGCAGTACATGTAGTTAGACTGGAAGGAGCAGTACATGTAGTTAGACTGGAAGGATCAGTACATGTAGTTAGACTGGAAGGAGCAGTACATGTAGTTAGACTGGAAGGAGCAGTACATGTCGTTAGACTGGAAGGAGCAGTACATGTCGTTAGACTGGAAGGAGTGTGAAGTCATTCAGGTGGGAAGTTGGGAGGTTGGTCCTAAAGGCACCTAAGGGTTCTAACCATTGGGTCAGTTGTTGGTGGTTTTGCATGGTGTTGTAACCCTGGTCAAAGAGGTCAGACTGAGTTGTATATGCTGTTAGTGCTGTTGTTGTCTCTTCCATATTTAGCTCCCAGTTAGCCAGAGATCTGCCTTCCGCCTCAGAAGTTTCCCCTCCGGCTGTGTGAGCGTGTGAGCGTGTGAGCGTGTGACGTCGGTCAGTGAGCAGCCGGTTCGCCTGTCTGCTGAGTTGGATAAATCTGGGGTCTGTCTGGGCAGATTTGATCCCACAAAGCTTGATCACAACTTCTTATTGGGAACACAATTTTGAGATGGTATCCTAATTCTGTAGTGAAGGATGGACTCAGTTTTATTTAATTCTGTAGTGAAGGATGGAATCAGTTTTATCTAATTCTGTCATCTAGCTCAGAAACCATGTGTGATTTCCAGTCCTACCTGTCCTGTATCCCATCTAACCTTTCATCTAGCTCAGAAACCAGGTGTGATTTCCAGTCCTACCTGTCCTGTATACCATCTAACCTGTCATCTAGCTCAGAAACCAGGTGTGATTTCCAGTCCTACCTGTCCTGTATCCCATCTAACCTGTCATCTAGCTCAGAAACCAGGTGTGATTTCCAGTCCTACCTGTCCTGTATCCCATCTAACCTGTCATCTAGCTCAGAAACCAGGTGTGATTTCCAACCTACCTGTCCTGTTTCCAATCTAACCTGTCATCTAGCTCAGAAACCAGGTGTGATTTCCAGTCCTACCTGTCCTGTATCTGTGGGCATTTGATCTGATGACAGGTTAGAAGGGATACAGGACAGGTAGGACTGGAAATCACACATTCAAATTTTAATTTTTTAATTTTTTTAATTTCACCTTTATTTAACCAGGTCGGCCAGTTGAGAACAAGTTCTCATTTACAACTGCGACTTGGCCAAGATAAAGCAAAGCAGTGCGACACAAACAACAACCCAGAGTTACACATGGAATAAACAAACATACAGTCAATAACACAATAGAGAAAAAGTCTATATACAGAGTGTGCAAATGAGGTAAGATTAGGGAGGTAAGGCAATAAACCAGGTAGGCCAATAGGCCATAGTGGCAAAATAATGACCATTTAGCAATTAAACACTGATGTGCAGAAGATGAATGCGAGTAGAGATACTGGGGTGCAAAGGAGCAAAATAAAGACATAAAGACAGTTCTTCCCTGATGCCAAAAAGCAGAACTTCTGAGAAAGCCTTTAGTTGTATCTGACTAGTTTTCTCCTGTTGTTGTAATGGCGGCTGTTCTGGGGGAACCATGAGGAACCTGGTAACTGTGTTTATTGACAGGCCGTCTGTAAGAATAGAGGGAGAAAGATACCTAGTCAGTTGTACAACTGAATGCAGTCAACTGAAATGAGTCTTCCTCATTTAACCCAACCACTCTGAATCAGAGAGGTGGGGGGGGGGGGGGGGGGCTGCCTTAATGGACACCCACGTCTTCAGTGCCAGGGGAACAGTGGGTTAAATGCCTTGTTCAGGGGAACAGTGGGTGAACTGCCTTGCTCAGGGGAACAGTGGGTTAAATGCCTTGTTCAGGGGAACAGTGGGTGAACTGCCTTGCTCAGGGGAACAGTGGGTTAACTGCCTTGTTCAGGGGAACAGTGGGTTAACTGCCTTGCTCAGGGGAACAGTGGGTTAACCGCCTTGTTCAGGGGAACAGTGGGTTAACTGCCTGGTTCAGGGGAACGGTGGGTGAACTGCCTGGTTCAGGGGAACAGTGGGTTAACTGCCTGGTTCAGGGGAACAGTGGGTTAACTGCCTTGTTCAGGAGAACAGTGGGTTAACTGCCTGGTTCAGGGGAACAGTGGGTTAACTGCCTGGTTCAGGGGAACAGTGGGTTAACTGCCTGGTTCAGGGAAACAGTGGGTTAACTGCCTGGTTCAGGGGAACAGTGGGTTAACTGCCTGGTTCAGGGGAACAGTGGGTTAACTGCCTTGTTCAGGGGAACATTGGGTTAACTGAACAGTGGGTGAACTGCCTGGTTCAGGGGAACAGTGGGTGAACTGCCTGGTTCAGGGGAACAGTGGGTGAACTGCCTGGTTCAGGGGAACAGTGGGTGAACTGCCTGGTTCAAGGGAACAGTGGGTGAACTGCCTGGTTCAGGGGAACAGTGGGTGAACTGCCTGGTTCAGGGGAACAGTGGGTGAACTGCCTGGTTCAGGGGAACAGTGGGTGAACTGCCTGGTTCAGGGGAATAGTGGGTTAACTGCCTGGTTCAGGGGAACAGTGGGTTAACTGCCTGGTTCAGGGGAACAGTGGGTGAACTGCCTGGTTCAGGGGAACAGTGGGTGAACTGCCTGGTTCAGGGGAACAGTGGGTGAACTGCCTGGTTCAGGGGAACAGTGGGTGAACTGCCTGGTTCAGGGGAACAGTGGGTGAACTGCCTGGTTCAGGGGAACAGTGGGTTAACTGCCTTGCTCAGGGGAACAGTGGATTAACTGCCTTGTTCAGGGACAGAATTACAGATTTTTACCTTGTCCGCTCGGGGATTCGATCCAGCAACCTTTTGGTTACTGGCCCAACGCTCTAACCACTAGGCTACCTGCTACCCAGAGGAGCGGGAGAGGGAGTACTGGAGAGGGGAGAGAGAGTACTGGAGAGGGGAGAGAGAGTACTGGAGAGGGGAGAGGGAGTACTGGAGAGGGGAGAGGGAGTACTGGAGAGGGAGTACTGGAGAGGGGGAGAGGGAGTACTGGAGAGGGGAGAGGGAGTACTGGAGAGGGGAGAGGGAGTACTGGAGAGGGAGTACTGGAGAGGGGAGTGGGAGTACGGGAGAGGGAGTACTGGAGAGGGGAGTGGGAGTACGGGAGAGGGAGTACTGGAGAGGGGAGAGGGAGTACGGGAGAGGGGAGAGGAAGTACTGGAGAGGGGAGAGGGAGTACTGGAGAGGGGAGAGGGAGTACTGGAGAGGGGAGAGGGAGTACTGGAGAGGGGAGAGGGAGTACGGGAGAGGGAGTACTGGAGAGGGGAGAGAGAGTACTGGAGAGGGGAGAGGGAGTACTGGAGAGGGGAGAGGGAGTACGGGAGAAGGAGTACTGGAGAGGGGAGAGGGAGTACTTGGAGAGGGGAGAGGGAGTACTGGAGAGGGAGAGGAGGGAGTACTGGAGAGGGGAGAGGGAGTACTGGAGAGGGGAGAGGGAGTACGGGAGAGGGAGTACTGGAGAGGGAGAGGGAGAGAGAGGAGTACTTGGAGAGGGGAGAGGGGAGTACTGGAGAGGGGAGAGGGAGTACTGGAGAGGGGAGAGGGAGTACTGGAGAGGGGAGAGGGAGTACGGGAGAGGGGAGAGGGAGTACGGGGAGAGGGAGTACTGGAGAGGGGAGAGAGAGTACTGGAGAGGGGAGAGGGAGTAACTGGAGAGGGGAGAGGGAGTACTGGAGAGGGAAGTACTGGAGAGGGGAGTGGGAGTACGGGAGAGGGAGTACTGGAGAGGGGAGTGGGAGTACGGGAGAGGAGTACTGGAGAGGGGAGAGGGAGTACTGGAGAGGGGGGAGAGGGAGTACTGGAGAGGGGAGAGGAGTACTGGAGAGGGGAGAGGGAGTACTGGAGAGGGGAGAGGGATTACTGGAGAGGGGAGTGGGAGTACTAGAGAGGGGAGAGAGAATTCTAACAGGAAGCTGTAAAGTTTCATTACATACATGCTGAGATATTGGTGATGATGATGATGATGATGATGATGCCAAATAGTGGACTGAGGGTGTCTTTGCCAGATGGACGTAGTGTATTCAGATGGTCTGTCAGCCAGATGGACATAGTGTATTCAGATGGTCTGTCAGCCAGATGGACTGTCAGCCAGATGGCCTGTCAGCCAGATGGACATAGTGTATTCAGATGGTTTGTCAGCCAGATGGACATAGTGTATTCAGATGGTTTGCCAGCCAGATGGACATAGTGTATTCAGATGGTTTGTCAGCCAGATGGACATAGTGTATTCAGATGGTTTGTCAGCCAGATGGACATAGTGTATTCAGATGGTCTGTCAGCCAGATGGACGTAGTGTATTCAGATGGTTTGTCAGCCAGATGGACATAGTGTATTCAGATGGTCTGTCAGCCAGATGGACGTAGTGTATTCAGATGGTTTGACAGCCAGATGGACATAGTGTATTCAGATGGTCTGTCAGCCAGATGGACATAGTGTATTCAGATGGTCTGTCAGCCAGATGGACATAGTGTATTCAGATGGTCTGTCAGCCAGATGGACATAGTGTATTCAGATGGTCTGTCAGCCAGATGGACATAGTGTATTCAGATGGTCTGTCAGCCAGATGGACATAGTGTATTCAGATGGTTTGTCAGCCAGATGGACATAGTGTATTCAGATGGTCTGTCAGCCAGATGGACATAGTGTATTCAGATGGTCTGTCAGCCAGATGGACATAGTGTATTCAGATGGTCTGTCAGCCAGATGGACATAGTGTATTCAGATGGTCTGTCAGCCAGATGGTCTGTCAGCCAGATGGACGTAGTGTATTCAGATGGCCTGTCAGCCAGATGGACGTAGTGTATTCAGATGGCCTGTCAGCCAGATGGACGTAGTGTATTCAGAAGGACGTAGTGTATTCAGATGGACGCAGTGTATTCAGATGGCCTGTCAGCCAGATGGACGTAGTGTATTCAGATGGCCTGTCAGCCAGATGGACGTAGTGTATTCAGATGGACGTAGTGTATTCAGATGGACGTAGTGTATTCAGATGGACGTAGTGTATTCAGATGGCCTGTCAGCCAGATGGACACTAATGTCCCAGGAGCCTCGCAGTGGGCTGTTACAGTCACCCCACTGTGTCCTAAACACATCTCAGGAACAGAGTGTGGGCTTCTGGAAGTGTGTGTCTGTGTGACACCAACCATCCTCTCTTTTCCCAGGAGATGACTCAAGCTCCAGGAACAATTTGAGCCAGAGACAGACAGAGAGAGAAAGAGAGACAGAAAGATAGAGAGGGGGACAAAGAGTGAGAGAGAGAGACAGAGAGAGGGGTACAAAGAGAGAGAGAGAGACAGAAATTTGTATTTATTTATTTATTTGACCTTTATTTAACCAGGTAGGCAAGTTGAGAACACCTTTATTTAACCAGGTAGGCAAGTTGAGAACAAGTTCTCATTTACAATTGCGACCTGGCCAAGATAAAGCAAAGCAGTTCGACAGATAAAACGACACAGAGTTACACATGGAGTAAAAACAAACATACAGTCAATAATGCAGTATAAACAAGTCTATATACAATGTGAGCAAATGAGGTGAGATAAGGGAGGTAAAGGCAAAAAAGGCCATGATGGCAAAGTAAATACAATATAGCAAGTAAAATACTGGAATGGTAGTTTTGCAATGGAAGAATGTGCAAAGTAGAAATAAAAATAATGTGGTGCAAAGGAGCAAAATAAATAAATAAATTAAAATTAAATACAGTTGGGAAATAGGTAGTTGTTTGGGCTAAATTATAGGTGGGCTATGTACAGGTGCAGTAATCTGTGAGCTGCTCTGACAGTTGGTGCTTAAAGCTAGTGAGGGAGATAAGTGTTTCCAGTTTCAGAGATTTTTGTAGTTCGTTCCAGTCATTGGCAGCAGAGAACTGGAAGGAGAGGCGGCCAAAGAAAGAATTGGTTTTTGGGGGTGACCAGAGAGATATACCTGCTGGAGCGTGTGCTACAGGTGGGAGATGCTATGGTGACCAGCGAGCTGAGATAAGGGGGGACTTTACCTAGCAGGGTCTTGTAGATGACATGGAGCCAGTGGGTTTGGCGACGAGTATGAAGCGAGGGCCAGCCAACGAGAGCGTACAGGTCACAATGGTGGGTAGTATATGGGGCTTTGGTGATAAAACGGATTGCACTGTGATAGACTGCATCCAATTTGCTGAGTAGGGTATTGGAGGCGATTTTGTAAATGACATCGCCAAAGTCGAGGATGGTAGGATGGTCAGTTTTACAAGGGTATGTTTGGCAGCATGAGTGAAGGATGCTTTGTTGCGAAATAGGAAGCCAATTTTAGATTTAACTTTGGATTGGAGATGTTTGATATGGGTCTGGAAGGAGAGTTTACAGTCTAACCAGACACCTAAGTATTTGTAGTTGTCCACATATTCTAAGTCAGAGCCGTCCAGAGTAGTGATGTTGGACAGGCGGGTAGGTGCAGGTAGCGATCGGTTGAAGAGCATGCATTTAGTTTTACTTGTATTTAAGAGCAATTGGAGGCCACGGAAGGAGAGTTGTATGGCATTGAAGCTTGCCTGGAGGGTTGTTAACACAGTGTCCAAAGAAGGGCCGGAAGTATACAGAATGGTGTCGTCTGCGTAGAGGTGGATCAGGGACTCACCAGCAGCAAGAGCGACCTCATTGATGTATACAGAGAAGAGAGTCGGTCCAAGAATTTAACCCTGTGGCACCCCCATAGAGACTGCCAGAGGTCCGGACAGTATATGTACAGAGAGGGGGACAAAGAGAGAGAGAGAGAGAGAGAGGGAGAGAAAGAGAGAGAGAGAGAGACAGAAAGATAGAGAGGAGGACGAAGAGAGAGAGAGAGACAGAAATATATAGAGAGGGGGACAAAGCGAGAGAGAGAGGACAGAAATATATAGAGAGGGGACAAAGAGAGAGAGAGAGACAGAAAGATATAGAGAGGGGGACAAAGAGAGAGAGAAAGACAGAGAGAGGGGGACAAAGAGAGAGAGAAAGACAGAAAGATATATAGAGAGAGAAAGACAGAGAGAGGGGGACAAAGAGAGAGAGAGAGAAAGACAGAGAGAGGGGGACAAAGAGAGAGAGAGAGAGAGAGAGAGAGACAGAGGGGGACAAAGAGAGAGAGAAAGACAGAGAGAGGGGGACAAAGAGAGAGAGAAATACAGAGAGAGGGGGACAAAGAGAGAGAGAAAGACCGAGAGAGGGGGACAAAGAGAGAGAGAAAGACAGAGAGAGGGGGACAAAGAGAGAGAGAGAAATAGATACATCTGTCTCTATCCTTTCTCTACTCCACCACTCTGAGGCTTTTCAGACATTTCCTCACATATTTTATTCCCTCCTCTTTACCTCTCCTCCTCTCAGATGGAGCGATAGAACGTCATGGAAAATATGTTAATGGTGGAGGGAAGCTAGAGCATGTTATTATTGGAGAGAGAGAGAGAGAAAGAGAGGGGGGTGAGAGAGAGAGAGAGGTGAGAGCGAGAGAGTGAGTGAGGGGGAGAGAGAGAGGGGTGAGAGAGGGGGGAGAGGGGTGTGAGAGAGAGAGGTGGAGGGGGGGGGGGGGTGCCAGACAATGTTATAGATTTGCTACCCAGTGCCAGAGAGTCCCAGTGCCAGAGAGTCCCAGTGCCAGAGAGTCCCAGTGCCAGAGAGTCCCAGTGCCAGAGAATCCCAGTGCCAGAGAGTCCCAGTGCCAGAGAGTCCCAGTGCCATAGAGTCCCAGTGCCATAGAGTCCCAGTGCCATAGAGTCCCAGTGCCATAGAGTCCCAGTGCCAGAGAGTCCCAGTGCCAGAGAGTCCCAGTGCCAGAGAGTCCCAGTGCAGCCCAGTAGAGTCCCAGTGCCATAGAGTCCCAGTGCCATAGAGTCCCAGTGCCATAGAGTCCCAGTGCCAGAGAGTCCCAGTGCCAGAGAGTCCCAGTGCCAGAGAATCCCAGTGCCAGAGAATCCCAGTGCCATAGAGTCCCAGTGCCATAGTCCCAGTGCCATAGTCCCAGTGCCATAGAGTCCCAGTGCCATAGAGTCCCAGTGCCATAGAGTCCCAGTGCCATAGAGTCCCAGTGCCAGAGAGTCCCAGTGCCAGAGAGTCCCAGTGCCAGAGAATCCCAGTGCCAGAGAGTCCCAGTGCCAGAGAGTCCCAGTGCCAGAGAGTCCCAGTGCCATAGAGTCCCAGTGCCATAGAGTCCCAGTGCCATAGAGTCCCAGTGCCATAGAGTCCCAGTGCCAGAGAGTCCCAGTGCCAGAGAGTCCCAGTGCCAGAGAGTCCCAGTGCCATAGAGTCCCAGTGCCATAGAGTCCCAGTGCCATAGAGTCCCAGTGCCATAGAGTCCCAGTGCCATAGAGTCCCAGTGCCATAGAGTCCCAGCCAGAGTCCCAGTGCCAGAGAGTCCCAGTGCCAGAGAATCCCAGTGCCAGAGAATCCCAGTGCCATAGAGTCCCAGTGCCATAGTCCCAGTGCCATAGTCCCAGTGCCATAGAGTCCCAGTGCCATAGAGTCCCAGTGCCATAGAGTCCCAGTGCCAGAGAGTCCCAGTGCCAGAGAATCCCAGTGCCAGAGAATCCCAGTGCCAGAGAATCCCAGTGCCATAGAGTCCCAGTGCCATAGAGTCCCAGTGCCAGAGAATCCCAGTGCCAGAGAGTCCCAGTGCCATAGAGTCCCAGTGCCATAGAGTCCCAGTGCCAGAGAATCCCAGTGCCAGAGAATCCCAGTGCCAGAGAATCCCAGTGCCATAGAGTCCCAGTGCCATAGAGTCCCAGTGCCATAGAGTCCCAGTGCCAGAGAATCCCAGTGCCAGAGAGTCCCAGTGCCAGAGAGTCCCACTGTATACCAAGACTCACTCTAGACTCAGTTGAGTGCCCTTTAACATGGCTGGATCTGGAGTAGTCTATAGGGGGTCATAGAGTTGGCTGTGTGTGTGTGTGTGTGTGTGTGTGTGTGTGTGTGTGTGTGTGTGTGTGTGTGTGTGTGTGTGTGTGTGTTTGTGGATGTGTAGCCAGGTGTGTGTGTGTATCTCTGTCTGTGTGTGTGTGTAGTGTGTGTCTGACAGTGTATGTTTCTTAGTTGTGTGTGAACCTGGTGACAGTGTAAGGTGTCAGTGGTCTCTGTGTTAGAAGAGCTATAGGACTGCAGTGGCTCACACCCAGACAGCCGACACTATCAATCTCAGGTTATGTCCCAAATGGCACCCTATTCCCTATATAGTGCACTACTTCTGACCATAGCACTATGGGCCCTAGTGCACTTTATAGGGAATAGGTTGCCATTTGGGATGTAATTTTTACTTTATTAATGATCTGAAGAGATATGGCTGTAAACACAGAGGAAGAGAGAGGAGGAGGAGATACCGTGAGAGAGAAAGGAGGGGGAGAGGAGAGTCTCTGTAGGAAAGAGGTTCCTATCTTATAAAAGAAACCAGTAAATCTTGTGAGTAAAGAGAGAGGGGTGGAGGGAGGAGAGATAGGGGTGGAGAGAGGAGAGATAGGGGTGGAGAGAGGAGAGATAGGGGTGGAGAGAGGAGAGATAGGGGTGGAGGGAGGAGAGATAGGGGTGGAGAGAGGAGAGATAGGGGTGGAGGGAGGAGAGATAGGGGTGGAGAGAGGAGAGATAGGGGTGGAGAGAGGAGAGATAGGGGTGGAGGAGAGGAGGAGAGATAGGGGTGGAGAGAGGAGAGATAGGGGTGGAGGGAGGAGAGATAGGGGTGGAGAGAGGAGAGATAGGGGTGGAGAGAGGAGAGATAGGGGTGGAGAGAGGAGAGATAGGGGTGGAGAGAGGAGAGATAGGGGTGGAGAGAGGAGAGATAGGGGTGGAGAGAGGAGAGATAGGGGTTGGAGAGAGGAGAGATAGGGGTGGAGAGATAGGGGGAGGGAGGAGAGAGAGGGTGAGGGAGGAGAGAGAGGGGTGGAGGGAGGAGAGATGGGGATGGGAGAGAGGGGGTGGAGGGAGGAGAGATAGGGGTGGAGGGAGGAGAGATAGGGGTGGAGGGGTGGAGGGAGGAGAGAGGGGGTGGAGGGAGGAGAGAGAGGGGTGGAGGGAGGAGAGAGAGGGGGTGGAGGGAGGAGAGAGAGGGGGTGGAGGGAGGAGAGAGAGGGGTGGAGAGAGGAGAGATAGGGGTGGAGAGAGGAGAGATAGGGGTGGAGAGAGGAGAGATAGGGGTGGAGAGAGGAGAGATAGGGGTGGAGAGAGGAGAGATAGGGGGTGGAGAGAGGAGAGATAGGGGTGGAGAGATAGGGGTGGAGAGAGGAGAGATAGGGGTGGAGGGAGGAGAGAGAGGGGTGGAGAGAGGAGAGATAGGGGTGGAGAGAGGAGAGATAGGGGTGGAGAGAGGAGAGATAGGGGTGGAGAGAGGAGAGATAGGGGTGGAGAGATAGGAGAGATAGGGTGGAGGAGGAGAGAGAGGGGTGGAGGGAGGAGAGATGGGGATGGGAGAGAGGGGTGGAGGGAGGAGAGATAGGGGTGGAGGGAGGAGAGAGAGGGGGTGGAGGGAGGAGAGAGAGGGGGGTGGAGGGAGGAGAGAGAGGGGGTGGAGGGAGGAGAGAGATGGGTGGAGGGGTGGAGGGAGGAGGGAGATAGGGGTGGAGGGAGGAGGGAGATAGGGGTGGAGGGAGGAGGGAGATAGGGGTGGAGGGAGGAGGGAGATAGGGGTGGAGGGAGGAGGGAGAATATGGGTGGAGGGAGGAGGGAGATAGGGGTGGAGGAGGGAGATAGGGGTGGAGGGAGGAGAGAGAGGGGTGGAGGAGGGAGATAGGGGTGGAGGGAGGAGAGAGAGGGGTGGAGGGAGGAGAGAGAGGGGTGGAGGGAGGAGGGAGGGGAGATAGGGAGGAGAGAGAGAGGGGCTGGAGGGAGGATAGAGAGGGGGTGGAAGGAGGAGAGGAGAGGGGTGGAGGGAGGAGAGAGGGGGGGTGGAGGGAGGAGAGAGAGGGGTGGAGGGAGGAGAGAGAGGGATGGAGGGAGGAGAGAGAGGGGTGGAGGGAGGAGAGAGAGGGGTGGAGGGAGGAGAGAGAGGGGGTGTAGGGAGGAGAGAGAGGGATGGAGGGAGGAGAGATATGGGTGGAGGGAGGAGAGAGAGGGGGTGGAGGGAGGAGAGAGGGGGGTGGAGGGAGGAGAGAGAAGGGGTGGAGGGAGGAGAGAGAAGGGGTGGAGGGAGGAGAGATAGGGGTGGAGGGAGGAGAGAGAGGGGTGGAGGGAGGAGAGAGAGGGGTGGAGGGAGGAGAGATAGGGGTGGAGGGAGGAGAGAGAGGGGTGGAGGGAGGAGAGAGAAGGGGTGGAGGGAGGAGAGAGAGGGGTGGAGGGAGGAGAGAGAAGGGGTGGAGGGAGGAGAGATAGGGGAGGAGAGAGAGGGGTGGAGGGAGGAGAGATAGGGGGTGGAGGGAGGAGAGAGAAGGGTGGAGGGAGGAGAGATAGGGGTGGAGGGAGGAGAGATAACGCCATCTTCAGGCCGTTGGGCTAACGGTACAGAGAACACCCCCTGATGCCCCACTCCCCGACAAGTCCCCCAGATATACAGTTGAAGTCAGAAGTTTACATACACCTTCGCCAAATACATTTGAACTCAGTTTCACAATTCCTGACATTTAATCCTAGTAAAAAGTCCCCGTATGAGGTCAGTTAGGATCCCCACTTTATTGTAAGAATGTGAAATGTCAGAATAATAGTAATAATAATAATAGATAATTATTTATTTCAGCTTTTATTTCTTTCATCACATTCCCAGTGGGTCAGAAGTTTACATACACTCAATTAGTATTTGGTACCATTGCCTTTAAATTGTTGAACTTGGGTCAAACGTTTCGGGTAGCCTTCCACCAGCTTCCCACAATAAGTTGGGTGAATTTTGGCCCATTCCTCCTGACAGAGCTGGTGTAACTGAGTCAGGTTTGTAGGCCTCCTTGCTCACACACTTTTTCAGTTCTGCCCCAAAGTTTTTCTATAGGATTGAGGTCAGGGCTTTGTAATGGCCCCTCCAATACCTTGACTTTGTTGTCCTTAAGCCATTTTTGCCACAACTTTGGAAGTATGCTTGGGGTCATTGTCCATTTGGAAGACCCATTTGCGACCAAGCTTTAACTTTCTGACTGATGTCTTGAGATGTTGCTTCAATATATCCACATAATTTTCCATCCTCATGACGCCATCTATTTTGTGAAGTGCACCAGTCCCTCCTGCAGCAAAGTACCCCCACAACATGATGCCGCCACCCCCGTGCATCACGGTTGGGATGGTGTGCTTCGGCTTCCAAGCCTCCCCCTTTTTCCTCCAAACATAACGATGAAAAACTGGTTTTAATGACTCCTACCAAAGTGTATGTAAACTTCCAACTACAACTGTACCTGCTCCAGTGTGAGCAGAGCCCACAGCAGCTGTAGCAGCACAGCTCTGGTGTCAGTTCACCCTGCATCTCATGTGTCCTGCTCTTCCACACTGCCATGTTGATTGGCTACACTATACCTAGACCCTCCTCCCAATGGCTACACTATACCTAGACCCTCCTCCCATTGGCTACACTATACCTAGACCCTCCTCCTATGGCTACACTATACCTAGACCCTCCTCCTCCTGTCTTCAGTCATCCTCTCGTTCTCTTCCATCCTTTCTGTTCTGTGGTTTGTGGTTTAACCTCGTTAGTGAACTCACTGTGATTGGTGTAATCAGGCAAAGTTTCTATACAGAGCAGAAAGTAAACACACATCACATCACATGTAGACAGAACAGACACTCTTTATTCTCTCTACTGCTCTACCCAATAGTATTTAATATCTCTGTCTCTCTACTGCTCTACCCAATAGTATTTAATATCTCTGTCTCTCTACTGCTCTATCCAATAGTATTTAATATCTCTGTCTCTCTACTGCTCTACCAATAGTATTTAATATCTCTGTCTCTCTACTGCTCTACCTAATAGTATTTAATATCTCTGTCTCTCTACTGCTCAACCTAATAGTATTTAATATCTCTGTCTCTCTACTGCTCAACCTAATAGTATTTAATATCTCTGCTCTCTACTGCTCAACCTAATAGTATTTAATATCTCTGTCTCTCTACTGGCTCTACCTAATAGTATTTAATATCTCTGTCTCTCTACTGCTCTACCTAATAGTATTTAATATCTCTGTCTCTCTACTGCTCTACCCAATAGTAGTTAATATCTCTGTCTCTCTACTGCTCTACCCAATAGTATTTAATATATCTGTCTCTCTACTGCTCTACCTAATAGTATTTAATATCTCTGTCTCTCTACTGCTCTACCCAATAGTATTTAATATCTCTGTCTCTCTACTGCTCTACCCAATAGTATTTAATATCTCTGTCTCTCTACTGCTCTACCCAATAGTATTTAATATCTCTGTCTCTCTACTGCTCTACCCAATAGTATTTAATATCTCTGTCTCTCTACTGCTCTACCCAATAGTATTTAATATCTCTGTCTCTCTACTGCTCTACCTAATAGTATTTAATATCTGTGTCTCTCTACTGCTCAACCTAATAGTATTTAATATCTCTGTCTCTCTACTGCTCAACCTAATAGTATTTAATATCTCTGTCTCTCTACTGCTCAACCTAATAGTATTTAATATCTCTGTCTCTCTACTGCTCAACCTAATAGTATTTAATATCTCTGTCTCTCTACTGCTCTACCCAATAGTATTTAATATCTCTGTCTCTCTACTGCTCTACCTAATAGTATTTAATATCTCTGTCTCTCTACTGCTCTACCTAATAGTATTTAATATCTCTGTCTCTCTACTGCTCTACCTAATAGTATTTAATATCTCTGTCTCTCTACTGCTCTACCTAATAGTATTTAATATCTCTGTCTCTCTACTGCTCCACCCAATAGTATTTAATATCTCTGTCTCTCTACTGCTCTACCCAATAGTATTTAATATCTCTGTCTCTCTACTGCTCTACCCAATAGTATTTAATATCTCTGTCTCTCTACTGCTCTGTCTGTCTGTCTGTCTGTCTGTCTGTCTGTCTGTCTGTCTGTCTGTCTGTCTGTCTGTCTGTCTGTCTGTCTGTCTGTCTGTCTGTCTGTCTGTCTGTCTGTCTGTCTGTCTGTCTGTCTGTCTGTCTGTCTGTCTGTCTGTCTGTCTGTCTGTGTCTCTGTCTGTCTGTCTGTCTGTCTGTCTGTCTGTGTCTCTGTCTCTCTGTCTGTCTGTCTATGTCTCTCTGTCTCTGTCTATGTCTGTCTGTCTCTGTCTCTGTCTATGTCTGTCTCTCTCTCTCTCTCTCTCTCTCTCTGTCTGTCTGTCTGTCTCTCTCTCTGTCTCTCTCTCTCTCTCTCTCTCTCTCTGTCTGTCTGTCTGTCTCTCTCTCTGTCTCTCTCTCTGTATCTCTCTCTGTATCTCTCTCTTTCTCTCTGTCTGTCTCTCTCTCTGACTCTCTCTCTCTCTATCTCTCTCCCTCTGCACCCCCACATACTCTCTCTCATACTCTCCCTTCGTTCTCATACAGTCTTCCTCCCTCCATCTTAACCCCCATGCTAGTGAGGTGGCATGTCAGGGTCAATGAGACATCCAGTCATGTTACTAATGTCAAACACATCATCCATCCACAGAGGTCCATCACTGAGGGGGAAAACACACTTTAATGAGAGAATATCTCATTATATTTGATGTCTCCACACAGCCTCACTCTGGGTAGGAAACCAGGGCGGACCACTGAAGGAGAGGTGATGTCAGGACACAGGAGGTGTCTGGGTAGGAGGCCAGGGATGACCACTGAAGGAGAGGTGATGTCAGGACACAGGAGGACTCTATGCAGGAGACCAGGGCTCTCAACTGAAGGAGAGGTGATGTCAGGACACAGGAGGTGTCTGGTTAGGAGGTCAGGGCTGACCACTGAAGAAGAGATGATGTCAGGACACAGGAGGACTCTATGCAGGAGACCGGGGCTCTCAACTGAAGGAGAGGTGATGTCAGGACACAGGAGGTGTCTGGGTAGGAGGCCAGGAATGACCACTGAAGGAGAGGTGATGTCAGGACACAGGAGGTGTCTGGTTAGGAGGTCAGGGCTGACCACTGAAGGAGAGGTGATGTCAGGACACAGGAGGTGTCTGGGTAGGAGGCCAGGGATGACCACTGAAGGAGAGGTGGTCAGGACACAGGAGGTGTCTGGGTAGGAGGCCAGGGATGACCACTGAAGAAGAGATGATGTCAGGACACAGGAGGACTCTATGCAGGAGACCGGGGCTCTCAACTGAAGGAGAGGTGATGTCAGGACACAGGAGGTGTCTGGGCAGGAGGCCAGGAATGACCACTGAAGGAGAGGTGATGTCAGGACACAGGAGGTGTCTGGTTAGGAGGCCAGGAATGACCACTGAAGGAGAGGTGATGTCAGGACACAGGAGGTGTCTGGGTAGGAGGCCAGGGATGACCACTGAAGGAGAGGTGATGTCAGGACACAGGACTGAATCTAAACCCACTCAGGTGCTGTTAATAAGGAAGAGAGTTCTCCTCTCTAGCAGGAACCGTGGTGGAGGCTGTTTTTAGGGTTTAATCCGTGGCCCATCTCTCTTCTCTCTACCTAAACCTCAGGCTCAGGCCCCTCAGAGACACAGAGGAGGACAGCAAGGCAAGGAGCCAGTTCCACTCCTAAACAGAGCTATATAGTTGGCAAGGAGAAGGTTCCACTCCTAAACAGAGCTATATAGTTGGCAAGGAGCCAGTTCCACTCCTAAACAGAGCTATATAGTTGGCAAGGAGAAGGTTCCACTCCTAAACAGAACTATATAGTTGGCAAGGAGAAGGTTCCACTCCTAAACAGAGCTATATAGTTGGCAAGGAGAAGGTTCCACTCCTAAACAGACCTATATAGTTGGCAAGGAGAAGGTTCCACTCCTAAACAGAGCTATATAGTTGGCAAGGAGAAGGTTCCACTCCTAAACAGAGCTATATAGTTGGCAAGGAGAAGGTTCCACTCCTAAACAGAGCTATATAGTTGGCACTGGCAGCTTTTTCTATCCCTTCAGTCTCTTGTGTGGTGTGGTGTGTGTGTGTGTGTGTGTGTGTGTGTGTGTGTTAACTATTATTGTGGGGACCAGAAGTCTATTTCTAGGTGGTTTAGGTTAGGGTTAGAATTATGTTAAGGGTTAGGAGTTAGGGTTAGGTTTTTGGGTTACGGTTAGGGTAAGTGTATGTGTTAGGGTTAGGTTAGGGGTTCGGGAAAATAGGAATTTGAATAGGACTGAATTGTGTGTCCCCACAAGGTTAGCTTTACAAGTGTGTGTGGTTGGGGGTAGTGGTGTGTGTGTGGGTGGGGGGGGGTACTGTTGTGTGTGTGTGTGTGTGTGTGTGTGTGTGTGTGTGTGTGTGTCAGGGAGGAAGGAAGTGAATCAGTATGCCTACATTCCACAGCAAAGGCGTGGCCTGGAGAGAAAGGCTCCATTTATACCACAGAGGGTGCATCCCAAATGAAAGCCTTATTCCCACAGGACTCCAACAAGGACAGTGCACTGTGTAGCAAATAGGGTGCCAATTAGGACACAGACAGAGCAGGAGGGAAGGAGAAAGAGAGGAAGGCAGTGTTGAGTCACCCACCACTGATGACAGAGTCAAAGTACAGTACATTCTTTCCCATGTCAGATGTCAGAGCCTATCAGAGAGAGGAAGGAGCCCTGTCCTCACCATGTCAGGGCCTATCAGAGAGAGGAAGGAGCCCTACCCACACCATGTCATGGCCTATCAGGGAGAGGAAGGAGTCCCACCCTCACCATGTCAGGGCCTATCAGAGAGAGGAAGGAGCCCTGTCCTCACCTGTCAGAGCCTATCAGAGAGAGGAGGAAGGAGCCCTGTCTCACCATGTCAGGGCCTATCAGAGAGAGGAAGGAGCCCTGTCCTCACCATGTCAGAGCCTATCAGAGAGAGGAAGGAGTCCTACCCTCACCATGTCAGGGCCTATCAGAGAGAGGAAGGAGTCCTACCCTCACCATGTCAGAGCCTATCAGAGAGAGGAAAGGAGACCAATCCTGTCAGATGCCACTTATAGAGCTGTCATAACATGGCTGATCTCATCCTGGTGCCTGGGTATTAACAGATACCTGAGATGGACAGAGAGACAGAGAGACAGAGAGACAGAGAGAGANGGGTGGAGAGAGGAAGAGATAGGGGTGAGAGAGGAGAGATAGGGGTGGAGAGAGGAGAGAATAGGGGTGGAGAGAGGAGAGATAGGGGTGGAGAGATAGGGGTGGAGGAGAGAGAGATAGGGGTGGAGGGAGGAGAGAGAGAGAGGGGTGGAGAGAGGAGAGATAGGGGTGGAGAGAGAGAGATAGGGGTGGAGAGAGGAGAGATAGGGGTGGAGAGAGGAGAGATAGGGGTGGAGAGATCGGGGTGGAGAGAGGAGAGTAGGGGTGGAGGGAGGAAGAGAGGGGTGGAGGGAGGAGAGATGGGATGGGAGAGAAGTGGGGAGGAGGAGAGATAGGGGTGGAGGGAGAGAGAGAGGGGGTGGAGGGAGGAGAGAGGGGGTGGAGGGAGGAGAGAGAGGGGGGTGTGAGAGGAGAGAGATGGGTGGAGGGGTGGAGGGAGGAGGGAGATAGGGGTGTAGGGAGGAGGAGATAGGGGTGGAGGGAGGAGGGAGATAGGGGTGGATGGAGGAGGGAGATAGGGGTGGAGGGAGGAGGAAGATATGGGTGGAGGGAGGAGGGAGATAGGTGTGGAGGAGGGATAGGGTGGAGGGAGGAGAGAGAGGGGTGAGGAGGGAGATAGGGGTGGAGGGAGGAGAGAGGAGGGGTGGAGGGAGGAGAGAGAGGGGTGGAGGAGGAGGGAGGGGAGATAGGGAGGAGAGAGAGTGGCTGGAGGGCGGATAGAGAGGGGTGGAAGGAGGAGAGAGAGGGTTGGAGGGAGGAGAGAGGGGGGTGGAGGGAGGAGAGAGAGGGGTGGAGGGAGGAGAGAGAGGGATGGAGGGAGGAGAGAGAGGGTGGAGGGAGGAGAGAGGTTTGGAGGGAGGAGAGAGAGGGGGTGTAGGGAGGAGAGAGAGGGATGAGGGAGGAGAGATATGGGTGGAGGGAGGAGAGAGAGGGGGTGGAGGGAGGAGAGAGGGGGTGGAGGGAGGAGAGAGAAGGGGTGGAGGGAGGAGAGAGAAGGGGTGGAGGAGGAGAAGGGGTGGAGGGAGGAGAGAGAGGGGTGGAGGGAGGAGAGAGAGGGTGGAGGGAGGAGAGATAGGGGTGGAGGGAGGAGAGAGAGGGTGGAGGGAGGAGAGAGAAGGGGTGAGGGGAGAGAGAGGGGTGGAGGAGGAGAGAGAAGGGGTGGAGGGAGGAGAGATAGGGGAGGAGAGAGAGGGGGTGGAGGGAGGAGAGATAGGGGGTGGAGGGAGGAGAGAGAAGGTGGAGGGGGAGAGATAGGGGTGGAGGGAGGAGAGATAACGCCATCTTCAGGCCGTTGGGCTAACGGTACAGAGAACACCCCCTGATGCCCCACTCCCCGACAAGTCCCCCAGATATACAGTTGAAGTCAGAAGTTTACATACACCTTCGCCAAATACATTTGAACTCAGTTTCACAATTCCGACATTTAATCCTAGTAAAAAGTCCCCGTATGAGGTCAGTTAGGATCCCCACTTTATTGTAAGAATGTGAAGTCAGAATAATAGTAAAATAATAATAGATAATTATTTATTTCAGCTTTTATTTCTTTCATCACATTCCCAGTGGGTCAGAAGTTTACATACACTCAATTAGTATTTGTACCATTGCCTTTAAATTGTTAACTTGGGTCAAACGTTTCGGGTAGCCTTCCACCAGCTTCCCACAATAAGTTGGGTGAATTTTGGCCCATTCCTCCTGACAGAGCTGGTGTAACTGAGTCAGGTTTGTAGGCCTCCTTGCTCACACACTTTCAGTTCTGCCCCAAGTTTTTTCTATAGGATTGAGGTCAGGGCTTTGTAATGGCCCCTCCAATACCTTGACTTTGTTGTCCTTAAGCCATTTTTGCCACAACTTTGGAAGTATGCTTGGGGTCATTGTCCATTTGGAAGACCCATTTGCGACCAAGCTTTAACTTTCTGACTGATGTCTTGAGATGTTGCTTCAATATATCCACATAATTTTCCATCCTCATGACGCCATCTATTTTGTGAAGTGCACCAGTCCCTCCTGCAGCAAAGTACCCCCACAACATGATGCCGCCACCCCCGTGCATCACGGTTGGGATGGTGTGCTTCGGCTTCCAAGCCTCCCCCTTTTTCCTCCAAACATAACGATGAAAAACTGGTTTTAATGACTCCTACCAAAGTGTATGTAAACTTCCAACTACAACTGTACCTGCTCCAGTGTGAGCAGAGCCCACAGCAGCTGTAGCAGCACAGCTCTGGTGTCAGTTCACCCTGCATCTCATGTGTCCTGCTCTTCCACACTGCCATGTTGATTGGCTACACTATACCTAGACCCTCCTCCCATTGGCTACACTATACCTAGACCCTCCTCCCATTGGCTACACTATACCTAGACCCTCCTCCTATTGGCTACACTATACCTAGACCCTCCTCCTCCTGTCTTCAGTCATCCTCTCGTTCTCTTCCATCCTTTCTGTTCTGTGGTTTGTGGTTTAACCTCGTTAGTGAACTCACTGTGATTGGTGTAATCAGGCAAAGTTTCTATACAGAGCAGAAAGTAAACACACATCACATCACATGTAGACAGAACAGACACTCTTTATTCTCTCTACTGCTCTACCCAATAGTATTTAATATCTCTGTCTCTCTACTGCTCTACCCAATAGTATTTAATATCTCTGTCTCTCTACTGCTCTATCCAATAGTATTTAATATCTCTGTCTCTCTACTGCTCTACCCAATAGTATTTAATATCTCTGTCTCTCTACTGCTCTACCTAATAGTATTTAATATCTCTGTCTCTCTACTGCTCAACCTAATAGTATTTAATATCTCTGTCTCTCTACTGCTCAACCTAATAGTATTTAATATCTCTGTCTCTCTACTGCTCAACCTAATAGTATTTAATATCTCTGTCTCTCTACTGCTCTACCTAATAGTATTTAATATCTCTGTCTCTCTACTGCTCTACCTAATAGTATTTAATATCTCTGTCTCTCTACTGCTCTACCCAATAGTATTTAATATCTCTGTCTCTCTACTGCTCTACCCAATAGTATTTAATATATCTGTCTCTCTACTGCTCTACCTAATAGTATTTAATATCTCTGTCTCTCTACTGCTCTACCCAATAGTATTTAATATCTCTGTCTCTCTACTGCTCTACCCAATAGTATTTAATATCTCTGTCTCTCTACTGCTCTACCCAATAGTATTTAATATCTCTGTCTCTCTACTGCTCTACCCAATAGTATTTAATATCTCTGTCTCTCTACTGCTCTACCCATAGTATTTAATATCTCTGTCTCTCTACTGCTCTACCTAATAGTATTTAATATCTGTGTCTCTCTACTGCTCAACCTAATAGTATTTAATATCTCTGTCTCTCTACTGCTCAACCTAATAGTATTTAATATCTCTGTCTCTCTACTGCTCAACCTAATAGTATTAATATCTCTGTCTCTCTACTGCTCAACCTAATAGTATTTAATATCTCTGTCTCTCTACTGCTCTACCCAATAGTATTTAATATCTCTGTCTCTCTACTGCTCTACCTAATAGTATTTAATATCTGTCTCTCTACTGCTCTACCTAATAGTATTTAATATCTCTGTCTCTCTACTGCTCTACCTAATAGTATTTAATATCTCTGTCTCTCTACTGCTCTACCTAATAGTATTTAATATCTCTGTCTCTCTACTGCTCCACCCAATAGTATTTAATATTCTGTCTCTCTACTGCTCTACCCAATAGTATTTAATATCTCTGTCTCTCTACTGCTCTACCCAATAGTATTTAATATCTCTGTCTCTCTACTGCTCTGTCTGTCTGTCTGTCTGTCTGTCTGTCTGTCTGTCTGTCTGTCTGTCTGTCTGTCTGTCTGTCTGTCTGTCTGTCTGTCTGTCTGTCTGTCTGTCTGTCTGTCTGTCTGTCTGTCTGTCTGTCTGTCTGTCTGTCTGTCTGTCTGTCTGTCTGTGTCTCTGTCTGTCTGTCTGTCTGTCTGTCTGTCTGTGTCTCTGTCTCTCTGTCTGTCTGTCTATGTCTCTCTGTCTCTGTCTATGTCTGTCTGTCTCTGTCTCTGTCTATGTCTGTCTCTCTCTCTCTCTCTCTCTCTCTCTGTCTGTCTGTCTGTCTCTCTCTCTGTCTCTCTCTCTCTCTCTCTCTCTCTCTCTCTCTGTCTGTCTGTCTGTCTCTCTCTCTGTCTCTCTCTCTGTATCTCTCTCTGTATCTCTCTCTTTCTCTCTGTCTGTCTCTCTCTCTGACTCTCTCTCTCTCTATCTCTCTCCCTCTGCACCCCCACATACTCTCTCTCATACTCTCCCTTCGTTCTCATACAGTCTTCCTCCCTCCATCTTAACCCCCATGCTAGTGAGGTGGCATGTCAGGGTCAATGAGACATCCAGTCATGTTACTAATGTCAAACACATCATCCATCCACAGAGGTCCATCACTGAGGGGGAAAACACACTTTAATGAGAGAATATCTCATTATATTTGATGTCTCCACACAGCCTCACTCTGGGTAGGAAACCAGGGCGGACCACTGAAGGAGAGGTGATGTCAGGACACAGGAGGTGTCTGGGTAGGAGGCCAGGGATGACCACTGAAGGAGAGGTGATGTCAGGACACAGGAGGACTCTATGCAGGAGACCAGGGCTCTCAACTGAAGGAGAGGTGATGTCAGGACACAGGAGGTGTCTGGTTAGGAGGTCAGGGCTGACCACTGAAGAAGAGATGATGTCAGGACACAGGAGGACTCTATGCAGGAGACCGGGGCTCTCAACTGAAGGAGAGGTGATGTCAGGACACAGGAGGTGTCTGGGTAGGAGGCCAGGAATGACCACTGAAGGAGAGGTGATGTCAGGACACAGGAGGTGTCTGGTTAGGAGGTCAGGGCTGACCACTGAAGGAGAGGTGATGTCAGGACACAGGAGGTGTCTGGGTAGGAGGCCAGGGATGACCACTGAAGGAGAGGTGGTCAGGACACAGGAGGTGTCTGGGTAGGAGGCCAGGGATGACCACTGAAGAAGAGATGATGTCAGGACACAGGAGGACTCTATGCAGGAGACCGGGGCTCTCAACTGAAGGAGAGGTGATGTCAGGACACAGGAGGTGTCTGGGCAGGAGGCCAGGAATGACCACTGAAGGAGAGGTGATTGTCAGGACCACGGAGGTGTCTGGTTAGGAGGCCAGGAATGACCACTGAAGGAGAGGTGATGTCAGGACACAGGAGGTGTCTGGGTAGGAGGCAGGGATGACCACTGAAGGAGAGGTGATGTCAGGACACAGGACTGAATCTAAACCCACTCAGGTGCTGTTAATAAGGAAGAGAGTTCTCCTCTCTAGCAGGAACCGTGGTGGAGGCTGTTTTTAGGGTTTAATCCGTGGCCCATCTCTCTTCTCTCTACCTAAACCTCAGGCTCAGGCCCCTCAGAGACACAGAGGAGGACAGCAAGGCAAGGAGCCAGTTCCACTCCTAAACAGAGCTATATAGTTGGCAAGGAGAAGGTTCCACTCCTAAACAGAGCTATATAGTTGGCAAGGAGCCAGTTCCACTCCTAAACAGAGCTATATAGTTGGCAAGGAGAAGGTTCCACTCCTAAACAGAACTATATAGTTGGCAAGGAGAAGGTTCCACTCCTAAACAGAGCTATATAGTTGGCAAGGAGAAGGTTCCACTCCTAAACAGACCTATATAGTTGGCAAGGAGAAGGTTCCACTCCTAAACAGAGCTATATAGTTGGCAAGGAGAAGGTTCCACTCCTAAACAGAGCTATATAGTTGGCAAGGAGAAGGTTCCACTCCTAAACAGAGCTATATAGTTGGCACTGGCAGCTTTTTCTATCCCTTCAGTCTCTTGTGTGTGTGTGTGTGTGTGTGTGTGTGTGTGTGTGTGTGTGTGTTTAACTATTATTGTGGGGACCAGAAGTCTATTTCTAGGTGGTTTAGGTTAGGGTTAGAATTATGTTAAGGGTTAGGAGTTAGGGTTAGGTTTTTGGGTTACGGTTAGGGTAAGTGTATGTTGTAGGTTAGGTTAGGGGTTCGGGGAAAATAGGAATTTGAATAGGACTGAATTGTGTGTCCCCACAAGGTTAGCTTTACAAGTGTGTGTGGTTGGGGGGTAGTGTGTGTGTGTGGTTGGGGGGTACTGTGTGTGGTGTGTGTGTGTGTGTGTGTGTGTGTGTGTGTGTGTCAGGGAGGAAGGAATCAGTATGCCTACATTCCACAGCAAAGGCGTGGGCCTGGAGAGAAAGGCTCCATTTATACCACAGAGGGTGCATCCCAAATGAAAGCCTATTCCCACAGGACTCCAACAAGGACAGTGCACTGTGTAGCAAATAGGGTGCCAATTAGGACACAGACAGAGCAGGAGGGAAGGAGAAAGAGAGGAAGGCAGGTTTGAGTCACCCACCACTGATTGACAGAGTCAAAGTACAGTACATTCTTTCCCATGTCAGATGTCAGAGCCTATCAGAGAGAGGAAGGAGCCCTGTCCTCACCATGTCAGGGCCTATCAGAGAGAGGAAGGAGCCCTACCCACACCATGTCATGGCCTATCAGGGAGAGGAAAGGAGTCCCACCCTCACCATGTCAGGGCCTATCAGAGAGAGGAAGGAGCCCTGTCCTCACCATGTCAGAGCCTATCAGAGAGAGGAAGGAGCCCTGTCCTCACCATGTCAGGGCCTATCAGAGAGAGGAAGGAGCCCTGTCCTCACCATGTCAGAGCCTATCAGAGAGAGGAAGGAGTCCTACCCTCACCATGTCAGGGCCTATCAGAGAGAGGAAGGAGTCCTACCCTCACCATGTCAGAGCCTATCAGAGAGAGGAAGGAGACCATCCTGTCAGATGCCACTTATAGAGCTGTCATAACATGGCTGATCTCATCCTGGTGCCTGGGTATTAACAGATACCTGAGATGGACAGAGAGACAGAGAGACAGAGAGACAGAGAGAGAGACAGAGAGAGGAGACGAGAGACAGAGAGAGACAGAGAGAGAGAGAGAGAGAGAGAGAGACCATACAAAGGAGTCCGACACTCACTGAGAACCTAAGGAATAATGTGGGATCGTTAGATTACTGTATACGGACTGTATCCCCTTAGTGTGAGTGTGTGGTGTCAATGCCTGGCTGTTCCCTTGAGAGATTGAAAGAGGAGAGGAAACAAGGAGGAGAGTAGAGGGAAGGAGAGAGGTAATGATTGTAATGAGAGAGGAAGGCTCCTCACAGACCTGTTTCACTCATGAAAGTTGACAGACAGACACAGAACCCCAGGATTTAGCACTTTACCTCTGTTCTCTCATTCTCTCTCTCTGTCTCTCTCTCTCAATTCAATTCAATCTATCAGAGAGAGGAAGGAGTCCTACCCTCACCATGTCAGAGCCTATCAGAGAGAGGAAGGAGACCAATCCTGTCAGATGCCACTTATAGAGCTGTCATAACATGGCTGATCTCATCCTGGTGCCTGGGTATTAACAGATACCTGAGATGGACAGAGAGACAGAGAGAGAGAGAGAGAGAGACAGAGAGACAGAGAGAGAGAGAGAGAGAGACAGAGAGACAGAGAGACAGAGAGAGAGAGACAGAGAGAGAGAGAGACAGAGAGACAGAGAGAGAGACAGAGAGAGAGAGAGAGAGAGAGAGACCATACAAAGGAGTCCGACACTCACTGAGAACCTAAGGAATAATGGTGGGATCGGTAGGATTACTGTATACTGACTGTATCCCCTTAGTGTGAGTGTGTGTGTCAATGCCTGGCTGTTTCCCTGAGAAGATGAAAGAGGAGAGGAAACAAGGAGGAGAGTAGAGGGAAGGAGAGAGGTAATGATTGTAATGAGAGAGGAAGGCTCCTCACAGACCTGTTCACTCATGAAAGTTGACAGAGCAGACACGGAACCCCAGGATTTAGCACTTTACCTCTGTTCTCTCGTTCTCTCTCTCTGTCTCTCTCTCTCAATTCAATTCAATCTATCAGAGAGAGGAAGGAGTCCTACCCTCACCATGTCAGAGCCTATCAGAGAGAGGAAGGAGACCAATCCTGTCAGATGCCACTTATAGAGCTGTCATAACATGGCTGATCTCATCCTGGTGCCTGGGTATTAACAGATACCTGAGATGGACAGAGAGAGAGAGACAGAGAGAGAGAGAGAGAGAGAGAGAGAGAGAGAGAGAGAGAGAGAGAGAGAGACAGAGAGAGAGACAGAGAGAGAGAGAGAGAGAGAGACCATACAAAGGAGTCCGACACTCACTGAGAACCTAAGGAATAATGGTGGGATCGGTAGGATTACTGTATACTGACTGTATCCCCTTAGTGTGAGTGTGTGTGTCAATGCCTGGCTGTTTCCCTGAGAAGATGAAAGAGGAGAGGAAACAAGGAGGAGAGTAGAGGGAAGGAGAGAGGTAATGATTGTAATGAGAGAGGAAGGCTCCTCACAGACCTGTTCACTCATGAAAGTTGACAGAGCAGACACGGAACCCCAGGATTTAGCACTTTACCTCTGTTCTCTCTCTCTCTCTCTCTCTCTCTCTCAATTCAATTCAATTCAATTCAAGGGCTTTATTGGCATGGGAAACATGTGTTAACATTGCCAAAGCAAGTGAGGTAGATAATATATAAAGTGAAATAAACAATAAAAATTAACAGTAGACATTACACATACAGAAGTTTCAAAACAATAAAGACATTACAAATGTCATAATATATATATATATACAGTGTTCTAACAATGTACAAATGGTTAAAGGACACAAGATAAAATAAACTAACATAAATATGGGTTGTATTTACAATGGTGTTTGTTCTTCACTGGTTGCCCTTTTCTCGTGGCAACAGGTCACAAATCTTGCTGCTGTGATGGCACACTGTGGAATTTCACCCAGTAGATATGGGAGTTTTTCAAAATTGGATTTGTTTTCGAATTCTTTGTGGATCTGTGTAAACTGAGGGAAATATGTCTCTCTAATATGGTCATACATTGGGCAGGAGNACAAAGGAGTCCGACACTCACTGAGAACCAAGGAATAATGGTGGATCGGTAGGATTTACTGTATACTGACTGTATCCCCTTAGTGTGAGTGTGTGTGTCAATGCCTGGCTGTTTCCCTGAGAAGATGAAAGAGGAGAGGAAACAAGGAGGAGAGTAGAGGAAGGAGAGAGGTATGATTGTAATGAGAGAGGAAGGCTCCTCACAGACCTGTTTCACTTCATGAAAGTGACAGAGCAGACACGGAACCCCGGATTTAGCACTTTACCTCTGTTCTCTCGGTTCTCTCTCTCTGTTCTCTCCTCTCTCAATTCAATTCAATCTATCAGAGAGAGGAAGGAGTCCTACCCTCACCATGTCAGAGCCTATCAGAGAGAGGAAGGAGACCAATCCTGTCAGATGCCACTTATAGAGCTGTCATAACATGGCTGATCTCATCCTGGTGCCTGGGTATTAACAGATACCTGAGATGGACAGAGAGAGAGAGACAGCGAGAGAGAGGAGAGAGAGAGAGGGAGAGGAGAGAGAGAGAGAGAGAGAGAGAGGAGAGAGGACAGAGAGAGAGACAGAGAGAGAGCAGAGAGAGAGAGACCATACAAAGGAGTCCGACCTCACTGAGAACCTAAGGAATAATGGTGGGATCGGTAGGATTACTGTATACTGACTGTATCCCCTTAGTGTGAGTGTGTGGTGTCAATGCCTGGCTGTTTCCCTGAGAGATGAAAGAGGAGAGGAAAACAAGGAGGAGAGTAGAGGGAAGGAGAGAGGTAATGATTGTAAGGAGAGAGGAAGGCTCCTCACAGACCTGTTCACTCATGAAAGTTGACAGAGCAGACACGGAACCCCAGGATTTAGCACTTTACCTCTGTTCTCTCTCTCTCTCTCTCTCTCTCTCTCAATTCAATTCAATTCAATTCAAGGGCTTTATTGGCATGGGAAACATGTGTTAACATTGCCAAAGCAAGTGAGGTAGATAATATATAAAGTGAAATAAACAATAAAAATTAACAGTAGACATTACACATACAGAAGTTTCAAACAATAAAGACATTACAAATGTCATAATATATATATATATACAGTGTTCTAACAATGTACAAATGGTTAAAGGACACAAGATAAAATAAACTAACATAAATATGGGTTGTATTTACAATGGTGTTTGTTCTTCACTGGTTGCCCTTTTCTCGTGGCAACAGGTCACAAATCTTGCTGCTGTGATGGCACACTGTGGAATTTCACCCAGTAGATATGGGAGTTTTTCAAAATTGGATTTGTTTTCGAATTCTTTGTGGATCTGTGTAAACTGAGGGAAATATGTCTCTCTAATATGGTCATACATTGGGCAGGAGGTTAGGAAGTGCAGCTCAGTTTCCACCTCATTTTGTGGGCAGTGAGCACATCTCTCTCTGTCTCTCTCTTGTTGTGAGACTAGAATGATGTGATTTATGTTTTTGTAAATGTTTACAAAGTAATATAAATGAAAATCTGAAATGTCTTGAGTCAATAAGTATTTAACTCCTTTATTATGACAAACCTAAATCAGTTCAGGAGTAAAAATGTACTCAACGAGTCACATAATAAGTTGCATTGACTCACTCTGTGCAATAATAGTGTTTAACATGATGTTTGAATGACTACCTCATCTCTGTTCTCTACACATACAATTATCTGTGAGGTCCCTCAGTCGAGCAGTGAATTTCAAACACAAATTCAACCACAAAGACCAGGGAGGTTTTCCAATGCCTTGCAAAGAAGGGCACCTATTGGTAGATGGGTAAAAAAAACAACAACCATTCACTACAAACATACAGGCGTCCGTCCTAACTCGGTTACTGAGTACCACTCTCCATATTTTCAAACATAGTGGTGGCTGCATCATGTTATGGGTATGCTTGTTTAAGGACTGGGGAGTTTTTCAGGGTAAAAAAGAAACGTATTGGATCTAAAACACAAACGAAATCCTGAAGCCTGGTTCAGTCTGCTTTCTACCAGACACTGGGAGATTAATTCACCTTTCAGCAGGACAATAATCTAAAACACAAGGCCAAATCTATACTGGAGTTGCTTACCAAGAAGACAGTGAATGTTCCCGAGTGGCCGAGTTACAGTTCTGACTTAAATCTGCTTGAACATCTATGGCAAGACTTGAAAATGGTTGTCTAGCAATGATCAACAACCAATTTGACAGAGCTTGAAGAATTTTGATAATAATAGTTGGCAACTATTGCACAATCCAGGTGTTTGATTCTAACATGTATTGACTCAGGGGGTGTGAATACTTATGTTCATTAGATATTTCTGTATTTCATTTCCAATAAATTTGTTAAGATTTCTCAAAACATGTTGTCACTTTTTCATTGTGGGGTATTGTGTGTAGATGGGTGAGAAAAATATAGATTGAATCCATTTTGAATTCAGGCTGTAACACAACAAAATGTGGAATAAGTCAAGGAGGACTAATCCATTCTGAGTGCACTGTGTACAGTATACCGCCTAATTCTGACAAAGGAGCTCGCTCAGAAATGTGTCAAAAATAAATCCTATTGAAGGGGATGAAGTTGGCTTCCTTATTCAAATATTTCCGGCATCACTTCAACTTAGTTTTCATGTTTGTCATTTTCCTAGTAGCTTCCCTTGTCGGGGCCCCTAGCAGAATGATTGTGGGAAAACAGCATTCCTTCCCTTGTCGGGGGCCACTAGCAGAATGATTGTGGGAAAACAGCATTCCTTCCCTTGTCGGGGGCCCCTAGCAGAATGATTGTGGAAAAACAGCATTCCTTCCCTTGTCGGGGGCCACTAGCAGAATGATTGTGGAAAAAACAGCATTCCTCATGTCGGAACGGTCATTCCGGTGTTCTGGAATGTGATTCAATAATCATCAGAATGAGTTGTTCCCTTTCCGAAGCAGTGAGCGGGAATCATTTCACTCTCTACATTCATGCCAGAGGCCCCAGTCAGTGCCAGTTGGCTATAGTGATATTTATTTATTTTACCTTTATTTAACCAGGCAAGTCAGTTAAGAACAAATTCTTATTTTCAATGAACGGCCTAGGAACAGTGGGTTAACTGGTCTAGGAACAGTGGGTTAACTACCTGTTCAGGGGCAGAATGACAGATTTGTACCTTGTCAGCTCGGGGATATGAACTTGCAACCTTTCGGTTACTAGTCCAACGCTCTAACCACTAGGCTACCATGCCGCCCCGATCTCTCTCACTCAACACACACCACACAAACACACACACACACACACACACACAACACACACACACACACACACAACACACACACACACACACACACACACACACACACACACACACACACACACACACACACACACACACACACACACACCACACACACACATACACACATACATACATACACACATACATACATACATACATACATACATACATACATACATACATACATACATACATACATACATACTCTCTCCCCCCTCCTGGCAGTGTGTGTATGGCAGGAGGAGGATGTTGAAATGAGAGACAGGTGACGTCTTGTCTCCTGGTATGAAATTGTCAGTCTGTTGAGTTTTGGTCCATTTAGCTGAATCAGTATTAGAGAATCACAGTGTGGTTATGGAGGACTCCCAGAGCAGGAGATATAGATGTGGAGAGAGAGGGTGTGTGAGTTGTGTTTTTCAGTGTGTTGACTGAATCTTTTTGTATGTGTGTTCCCTAGAGGAAACGTCCCAATAGTCCCCCCCCCACACACAATCCTGTCTCCGTTCCTCAGAGTTTACACAGGCTTATACCTCCAACATACTGAATTCCTCAGGAGTCACGCTTCTCAATTCACAGTTGGTGCCAATCCTCTCTTATCCTCTCTTCTCCTCTCTTATCTTCTTGTCTCTTTTCTGCAGCACAGGGCTGGCTAAGAGACAGTTCTCTCCCGCCCTCTTTCCATCCCCATGATCCCCCTCTCCAGCCTTTTCTTCATCTCTCTATCCCCCCTCTCTCTCTCTCTACCTACCTGCCCAGTGCATGCCCTCCTGCCATCTCTCCCTCCCTCTCTATCCCCCCCTCTCTCTCTCTACCTACCTGCCCAGTGCATGCCCTCCTGCCATCTCTCCCTCCCTCTCTATCCCCCTCTCTCTACCTACCTGCCCAGTGCATGCCCTCCTGCCATCTCTCCCTCCCTCTCTATCCCCCTCTCTCTCTCTACCTACCTGCCCAGTGCATGCCCTCCTGCCATCTCTCCCTCCCTCTCTATCTCTCCCCCCAGCGCTCTGTCCATCCTCTCTCTATCTCTCCCCCCAGCGCTCTGTCCATCCTCTCTCTATCTCTCCCCCCAGCACCCTGTCCATCCTCTCTCTGTCCATCCTCTCTTTGTCCATCCTCTCTCTGTCCATCCTCTCTCTATCCATCCTCTCTCTATCCATCCTCTCTCTGTCCATCCTCTCTCTGTCCATCCTCTCTCTGTCCATCCTCTCTCTGTCCATCCTCTCTCTGTCCATCCTCTCTCTGTCCATCCTCTCTCTGTCCATCCTCTCTCTATCCATCCTCTCTCTGACCATCCTCTCTCTATCCATCCTCTCTCTATCCATCCTCTCTCTATCCATCCTCTCTCTATCCATCCTCTCTCTATCCATCCTCTCTCTATCCATCCTCTCTCTGTCCATCCTCTCTCTGTCCATCCTCTCTCTGTCTGTGTTCAATGACCCATAATCCAGGCAGCACTGCTCCCCTGTGTGTGTGTCTACTTGCTGCCAGATGGCTTAATACCAGAGACAGATGCCACACAGGTGTGAGTGTGTGTGTGTTTGTGTGTGTGTGAGTGTGGTTTGTGTGTGTGTGTGGTGTGTGTGTGTGTTTGTGTGTGGTGTGTGGTTGTGTGTGTGTGGTGTGTGGTGTGTTTGTGTGTGGTGTGTGGTTTGTGTGTGTGTGGTGTGTGGTGTGTGTGTGTTTGTGTGTGGTGTGTGTGTGTTTGTGTGTGGTGTGTGTGTGTGTTTGTGTGTGTGTGGTGTGTGTGTGTGGTGTGTGGTGTGTGTGTGTGTTTGTGTGTGGTGTGTGTGTGTTTGTGTGTGGTGTGTGTGTGTGTGTTTGTGTGTGGTGTGTGTTTGTGTGTGTGTGTGTGTGTGTTGTGTGTGGTGTGTGTTTGTGTGTGTGTGTGTTGTGTGTGTGTGTGTGTGTGTCTCTGCTTATTTGACAGATGACTGCTCTCAGAACAGATGGTTAACAGAACAGTTTTTCTATGTGTTTTTCAGAGGATCCACACCGTGTCTTTTAGTTGTTTAGTCTGAGCCATGTCCCATCTCACCTCCTCCTCCTCCTCTGAGAAAGTGATGCCCCCCCACCAACCCCCCAGGTTGATCCAACAACATGGGGAATACAGCACAACAACATGCAGTCAGTCCATCCTGCCCTCTGATAGAGCAGCTGGAATCTCTGCCATCCTTCCTGAATCAACCTCATGCTTTCATATGTAATTGGCCCCTATTGTTGGTAGGACATGTAGGTGGGAGGGTCTCGTGGTCTGTTGGGATACATGTGGTTGTTTTGGCAATAGGGAGTTGTCTTCCCACTCTGTTCCGGGGATTAGGAGAGAGAGAGATAGAGAGAGACCATATGGCTGTGGGTCGGGCTTACACCTGACTATGTGTAAGTAAGCAATGAAGGGTATTGTCTGACATGATTAGAACACACACACACACACACACACACACACACACACACACACACACACACACACACACACACACACACACACACACACACCCTGCTGCTAGCACCCAGGGGAGAGCTCATCAGGGCAGAGGTGGATGGATATATTTCCCTCAGATGGTGACCATGGTGACAGCATGTATGTGTGTGTGTGCTGGGCAGATGGGAGGAGACTAGACAGAGGATGGCCATGCCAGGCTTAGTGGGCAGTGAAGTGGTACGTGTCCCATTGATTTGGACTCAGTACAATCTACTGCAATGCTCACATGTCACGGACAATTCACATCCGGTTGGAATTTGATCTGTGACTGGCTTTAAATGAGTAGAGATTGAGTCTGTAATGTACCACAGTGTATTTTAAAGGCAGTGTATTGACTGAGTCTGTAATGTACCACAGTGTGTTTTAAAGGCAGTGTATTGACTGAGTCTGTAATGTACCACAGTGTGTTTTAAAGGCAGTGTATTGACTGAGTCTGTAATGTACCACAGTGTGTTTTAAAGGCAGTGTATTGACTGAGTCTGTAATGTACCACAGTGTGTTTTAAAGGCAGTGTATTGACTGAGTCTGTAATGTACCACAGTGTGTTTAAGGCAGTGTAATGACTGAGTCTGTAATGTACCACCGTGTAATGACTGAGTCTGTAATGTACCACAGTGTGTTTAAGGCAGTGTAATGACTGAGTCTGTAATGTACCACAGTGTGTTTAAGGCAGTGTATTGACTGAGTCTGTAATGTACCACAGTGTGTTTAAGGCAGTGTAATGACTGAGCCTGTAATGTACCACCGTGTGTTTAAGGCAGTGTATTGACTGAGTCTGTAATGTACCACGGCGTGTTTAAGGCAGGGTATTGACTGAGTCTGTAATGTACCACAGTGTGTTTAAGGCAGTGTAATGACTGAGTCTGTAATGTACCACAGTGTGTTTAAGGCAGTGTATTGACTGAGTCTGTAATGTACCACAGTGTGTTTAAGGCAGTGTATTGACTGAGTCTGTAATGTACCACAGTGTGTTTAAGCCATCCAGCCGTACAGGAGAAACAGCAGATAGTTTCATATCAGCGTTGATAGTGGAGGTTACCATCATGTTGAAACGTCTCAGTCACCCGGAGCTGAAGCTGTAATTGTTACGCTCGTCGATGTAATGATCGGACCAAGGTGCATTGTGGTAGGTGTACGTCATCAATGTATTAAATGAACAACAACAAAAAACAAGAAAGATAAACGACACGTAAAGTTTTGTAGCGCTAACACAGCAACTATACAAAAAAACAAGATCCCACAAACTAAGGTGGAAAAAAGGGCTGCCTAAGTGTGATCCCCAATCAGAGACAACGATAGATGGCTGCCTCTGATTGGGAACCATACTTTGCCAAAACAAAGAAATAGAAAACATAGATTGGCCACCCTAGTCACACCCTGACCAAACCAAATAGAGATTTAAAAGGATCTGTAAGGTCAGTTTCTCTCTGTCTTCTCTTACAACAGAGAGAACAAATGGCAGAGGATTGGAAACGGAAGCAGAGAACAAATGGCAGAGGATTGGAAACGGAAGCAGAGTGTTGAGCGTTTCCCTGGTTTCCCGTTATTTATTAATGAAGAGGTTTGAGTTGTCAGTTCTCCTCGTTCTGGTCGTTACCGTCACCTTGCAGTTCAGCCATGTGGAGAGAAAGAACATTTCAGAAAGAGAAGAGAGAGACTGTGCTTCAGTGTGTGTGTGTTAGTGTTGTAGTGTGTGTGTGTGTTAGTATTGTAGTGTGTGTGTGTGTGTGTGTGTGTGCCAGTGCTGTAGTGGGTGTGTGCTGTAGTGGGTGTGTGTTGTAGTGTGTGTGTGCTGTAGTGTGTGTGTGTGTTATAGTGTGTGTGTGTTGTAGTGTGTGTGTGCTGTAGTGTGTGTGTGTGTCAGTGCTGTAGTGTGTGTGGCTATGTGTTAGTGTTGTAGTGTGTCAGTGTTGTAGTGTGTGTTGTTGTGTGTCAGTGCTGTAGTGTGTGTCAGTGCTGTAGTGTGTGTGTGTGCTGTAGTGTGTGTGTTAGTGCTGTAGTGTGTGTGTGTGTTGTAGTGTGTGTGTGTGTTAGTGTTGTAGTGTGTCAGTGTTGTAGTGTGTGTGTGTGTTAGTGTTGTAGTGGGTGTGTGCTGTAGTGTGTGTGTGTTGTAGTGTGTGTGTGTGTGTTGTAGTGTGTGTGTGTTAGTGTTGTAGTGTGTCAGTGCTGTAGTGTGTGTGTGTCAGTGCTGTAGTGTGTGTGTGTGTTGTATAGTGTGTGTGTGTGCTGTAGTGTGTGTGTGTGTGCTGTAGTGTGTGTGTGTGTGTGTGTGTGTGTGTGTGTTGTATAGTGTGTGTGTGCTGTAGTGTGTGTGTGTGTTGTATAGTGTGTGTGTGTGTGTGCTGTAGTGTGTGTGTGTCAGTGCTGTAGTGTGTGTGTGTGTGTGTTGTATAGTGTGTGTCTGCTGTAGTGTGTGTGTGTGTGCTGTAGTGTGTGTCAGTGATGTAGTGTGTGTGTGTGTGTGTGTGTGTGTGTGTTGTATAGTGTGTGTGTGTGTGTGTTGTAGTGTGTGTGTGTGTGCTGTAGTGTGTGTGTGTGTGTTGTATGGTGTGTGTGTGCTGTAGTGTGTGTCAGTGCTATAGTGTGTGTGTGTGTGTCTGTTGTATAGTGTGTGTGTGTGTGCTGTAGTGTGTGTGTGTGTGTGTTGTAGTGTGTGTGTGTGTGTTGTAGTGTATGTGTGTGTGTTGTATAGTGTGTGTGTGCTATAGTGTGTGCTGTAGTGTGTGTGTGTGTGTTGTAGTGTGTGTGTGTGTGTTGTAGTGTGTGTGTCAGTGTTGTGCAGAAGACCATGTCAGAGAGAACAGACATGTCTGTCCTTATATGGAGCCGGTTATGGAATATTATGTAGGTGAGGAATACACGCACGCGCACACACACACACACACACACAGACACACACACACACACACACACACACACACTCCCTCGTTCCCTCCTCTCTCCCTCCACCCCTCTCTCTCTCTCCCTCCACCCCTCTCTCTCTCTCCCTCCACCCCTCTCTCTCTCTCCCTCCACCCCTCTCTCTCTCCCTCCACCCCTCTCTCTCCCTCCACCCCTCCCTCCCTCCACCCCTCTCTCTCTCTCCCTCCACCCCTCTCTCTCCCTCCCTCCACCCCTCTCTCTCTCTCCCTCCACCCCTCTCTCTCTCTCCCTCCACCCCTCTCTCTCTCTCCCTCCACCCCTCTCGCCATGGCCTGATTCCCACAGGGATGGGCCGTGTGCTTAAGCCTGTACATGCCCACATACGTGTGTGTCTATATAGATGGGGTTGTGTTCAGAGCACAGGCCAGCTGGTGATAGACTAGAACATCCCTCATGGCTTCAGGCCTTCCTCTGAGACCTTCTGTCAAAAGACTGAGAAACACCTACTGAGACCTACTGTCAATAGACTGAGATAGACCTACTGAGACCTACTGTCAATAGACTGAGATAGACCTACTGAGACCTACTGTCAATAGACTGAGATAGCTCTGCTGAGACCTACTGTCAATAGATTGAGATAGACCTACTGTCAATAGACTGAGATAGACCTACTGAGACCTACTGTCAATAGACTGAGATACACCTACTGAGACCTACTGTCAATAGACTGAGATACACCTACTGAGACCTACTGTCAATAGACTGAGATAGCTCTGCTGAGACCTACTGTCAATAGACTGAGATAGACCTACTGAGACCTACTGTCAATAGACTGAGATAGACCTACTGAGACCTACTGCCAATAGACTGAGAGAGACCTACTGTCAATAGACTGAGAGAGACCTACTGAGACCTACTGTCAATAGACTGAGATAGCTCTGCTGAGACCTACTGTCAATAGACTGAGAGAGACCTACTGTCAATAGGCTGAGATATACCTACTGTCAATAGACTGAGAGAGACCTACTGAGACCTACTGTCAATAGACTGAGATAGCTCTGCTGAGACCTACTGTCAATAGACTGAGATAGACCTACTGAGACCTACTGTCAATAGACTGAGATATACCTACTGTCAATAAGAGAGAAAATTATTGACCTAGTCTACAGTACCAGTATCTAATTATTGACCTAGTCTACAATACTGGTATCTAATTATTGACCTAGTCTACAGTACCAGTATCTAATTATTGACCTAGTCTACAGTACTGGTATCTAATTATTGACCTAGTCTACAGTACTGGTATCTAATTATTGACCTAGTCTACAGTACCAGTATCTAATTATTGACCTAGTTTACAGTACTGGTATCTAATTATTGACCTAGTCTACAGTACCAGTATCTAATTATTGACCTAGTCTACAGTACCAGTATCTAATTATTGACCTAGTCTACAGTACTGGTATCTAATTATTGACCTAGTCTACAGTACTGGTATCTAATTATTGACCTAGTCTACAGTACCAGTATCTAATTATTGACCTAGTCTACAGTACCAGTATCTAATTATTGACCTAGTCTACAGTACTGGTATCTAATTATTGACCTAGTCTACAGTACTGGTATCTAATTATTGACCTAGTCTACAGTACTGGTATCTAATTATTGACCTAGTCTACAGTACTGGTATCTAATTATTGCCTAGTCTACAGTACCGGTGTCCAATTATTAGTCTACAACGTGGATTTTTAATCAGAATCAGTCTGTAAATGTTATTGATCAGAGCAATGTTCATTGGTCCATGTTATCTTCCCCGAGAGGGAGAGAGGAGGTATAGAGAGGGAGAGAGGAGGTATAGAGAGGGAGAGAGGAGATATAGAGAGGGGGAGAGGAGGTATAGAGAGGGAGAGAGGAGGTATAGAGAGGGAGAGAGGAGGTATAGAGAGGGAGAGAGGAGGTATAGAGAGGGGGAGAGGAGGTAGAGAGGGAGAGAGGAGGTATAGAGAGGGAGAGAGGAGGTATAGAGAGGGGGAGAGGAGGTAGAGAGAGGGGGAGAGGAGGTATAGAGAGGAGGTATAGAGAGGGAGAGAGGAGGTATAGAGAGGGGGAGAGGAGGTATAGAGAGGGGGAGAGGAGGTATAGAGAGGCAGAGAGGAGGTATAAAGAGGGGGAGAGGAGGTATGGAGAGGGAGAGAGGAGGTATAGAGAGGGAGAGAGGAGGTATAGAGAGGGAGAGAGGAGGTATAGAGAGGGGGAGAGGAGGTATAGAGAGGCAGGGTAGCCTAGTGGTTAGAGCGTTGGACTAGTAACTGGAAGGTTGCAAGTTCAAACCCCCGAGCTGACAAGGTACAAATCTGTCATTCTGCCCCTGAACAAGGCAGTTAACCCACTGTTCCTAGGCCGTCATTGAAAATCAGAATTTGTTCTTAAGGTGTGTGTGGGTCTGTGTATTTCCTAGTAGGCCAATGCTTTGGCTTCGTAAACTCTAATATCCTTAGCCCCCATCACGCCTGCCTAATTTCCCTGTGACCACTACCCTACCACTGTCTGTGTGTGTGGCCTCTGTGTTTGTGTGTGTGTATCTGTTCCTGTGTGTGTGTGTGTCTCTCTCTGTCTATCATTTGTGGCCCCTCTGGAATGAGGAAGTGCAATAGGGGTCAGAGGTCACATATGCAAAAATCCTCTATCATCCTGAAGTCTAATTTAGTCTCTCCTCTTACCATGAGGCCACTGTGTGTGTGAGTTTTTGGTTGTCTGTGTGTGTGTGTGTGTGTGTGTGCATTGTGTGTGTGTGTGTGTGTGTCTGTGTGTGTGTGTGTGTGTGCGTGCATTGTGTGTGTGTGTGTGTGTGTGTGTCTGTGTCTGTGTCTGTGTCTGTGTGTGCATTGTGTGTGTGTGTGTGTGTGCGTGCATTGTGTGTGTGTCTGTGTGTCTGTGTGTGTGTGTGTGTGTCTGTGTGTGTGTGTGTGTGTGTCTGTGTGTGTGTGTGTGTGTGTGTGTGTGTGTGTGTGTGCGCGCGTGTGCGTGTGTGTGTGTGTGTGTGTGCGTGTGTGTGTGTGTGTGTGTGTGCACCCAGATGTATTTCCTGGTGGATTCTCTCTTTCTGAAAACTATTTCAGCCTCTTCTATCTCCCTTTCTGTTACTCGTCTGTGGTCTGACATTCCTCCTGAACACATTCCATGTGGGGGATGATTGATCTGGCAAGAGCCTATGCTGCCCTGAGGGGACTGTGTGTGTGTGTGTGTGTGTGTGTGTGAATGCATTGTGTCACTGCGTTCATGTGTGTGTATGTAGGAGAATGAGCAGAGGGCCATGTGTGTGTGTTTCCTGTGCAGTGATTATTTAGACTGAGATTCAGAACACATGCTGAGAGAGGAGAGTCATTTCCTCCCTTCCTCAGACTCTGTTGACAGAGCGGTGACACAGTGAACCTTAACCCTGGCTTCCACTCTGGCTTCCACTCTGGCTTCCACCCTGGCTTCCACCCGGCTTCAGCCCTGGCTTCCATGCATCAAACTCACTGCAACTAATTAACCTTAGCTTCCACCCTGGCTTCCACCCGGCTTCCACCCTGGCCTCCATGCATCAAACTCACTGCAACTAATATCTATTAACCCTGGCTTCCACCCCGGCTTCCACCCCGGCTTCCACCCCGGCTTCCACCCTGGCTTCCACCCCGGCTTCCACCCTGGCTTCCACCCTGGCTTCCACCCCGGCTTCCACCCTGGCTTCCATGCATCAAACTCACTGCAACTAATATCTATTAACCCTGGCTTCCACCCTGGCTTCCACCCTGGCTTCCACCCTGGCTTCCACCCCGGCTTCCACCCCGGCTTCCACCCTGGCTTCCACCCCGGCTTCCACCCCGGCTTCCACCTGGCTTCCACCCTGGCTTCCACCCGGCTTCCACCCTGGCTTCCACCCTGGCTTCCACCCTGGCTTCCACTCTGGCTTCCACCCTGGCTTCCACTCTGGCTTCCACCCTGGCTTCCACCCTGGCTTCCATGCATCAAACTCACTGCAACTAATATCTATTGTGTTTAGCTTCCTGCTTGTATTCCTACTTTCTTTGGGTTTTCTGAGTTCTTCAGATCTGTATCTATATAACGAACTACCTGTCTGTCTGAGAAGGTCACATCTTTTGGCTGGCTGCTCTTTGCTGTCACTCATAGCTGGAAGAGCTGTGAGTGGCTGGCCATGCTCAGGGTCCTGCCTCCAGCAGTGCTGAAGTGTAGACAGGAAGTGTACAGGTAAAGCTGCCAGTACATAGACTCTGGGCAGAATAGGCACAAGCACTGAGATATATTACTACTGAGCAGAAAGATCACAATAAAGTTGACTCAGACTGTTGTTTCCCATGTGGATCAAACACACCTTTCTGCTATTTTATTTTACCTTTATTTAACCAGGCAAGTCAGTTTAAGAACAAATTCTGATTTTCAATGACGGCCTAGGAACAGTGGGTTAACTGCCTTGTTCAGGGGCAGAATGACAGATTTGTACCTTGTCAGCTCGGGGGGTTTGAACTTGCAACCTTCCAGTTACTAGGCTACCCTGCCGCCCCACTAGGCTACCCTGCCACCCCACTAGGCTACCCTATTCCAGGGGGAATATCCTGCTACTGGACCGGCAGCCTACTACACTACAGCCCGGATCAATCCCTGTCATTTAAATGGAGCCCAGAGGTGTCTTTCTCTATGGCACATGCAGTGAACTCAGTGTTTAACTGCAGTCGCTGGTTCAAACCCTTCTGTCCTTCCTCATCTGCTACACAAGACCTCTGTTCCTGAGAGCAGCAACATGCCAATATAGACAGCAGAATCAGCAAATCACATTGGCCGTGTGCACTACACACTACACAGTACACACTACACAGTACACACTGCACAGTACACACTACACAGTACACAGTACACACTACACACTACGCAGTACACACTACACACTACACACTACACACTGCACAGTACACACTACACAGTACACAGGACACACTACACACTACGCAGTACACACTACACACTACACACTACACACTGCACACTACACAGTACAAATGCAGTGGATGGTCCAGTGTGTGGTATAGTGGGTAGTTGTGTACAGTGGCTGGTCCAGTGTGTGGTATAGTGGGTAGTTGTGTACAGTGGATGGTCCAGTGTGTGGTGTAGTGGGTAGTTGTGTACAGTGGCTGGTCCAGTGTGTGGTATAGTGGGTAGTTGTGTACAGTGGATGGTCCAGTGTGTGGTATAGTGGGTAGTTGTGTACAGTGGCTGGTCCAGTGTGTGGTGTAGTGGGTAGTTGTGTAGTGGATGGTCCAGTGTGTGGTGTAGTGGGTAGTTGTGTACAGTGGATGGTCCAGTGTGTGGTGTAGTGGGTAGTTGTGTACAGTGGCTGGTCCAGTGTGTGGTATAGTGGGTAGTTGTGTACAGTGGATGGTCCAGTGTGTGGTATAGTGGGTAGTTGTGTACAGTGGCTGGTCCAGTGTGTGGTGTAGTGGGTAGTTGTGTACAGTGGATGGTCCAGTGTGTGGTGTAGTGGGTAGTTGTGTACAGTGGCTGGTCCAGTGTGTGGTGTAGTGGGTAGTTGTGTACAGTGGATGGTCCAGTGTGTGGTGTAGTGGGTAGTTGTGTACAGTGGATGGTCCAGTGGGTGGTGTAGTGGGTAGTTGTGTACAGTGGCTGGTCCAGTGTGTGGTGTAGTGGGTAGTTGTGTACAGTGGCTGGTCCAGTGTGTGGTGTAGTGGGTAGTTGTGTACAGTGGATGGTCCAGTGTGTGGTATAGTGGGTAGTTGTGTACAGTGGCTGGTCCAGTGGGTGGTGTAGTGGGTAGTTGTGTACAGTGGATGGTCCAGTGGGTGGTGTAGTGGGTAGTTGTGTACAGTGGCTGGTCCAGTGTGTGGTGTAGTGGGTAGTTGTGTACAGTGGCTGGTCCAGTGTGTGGTGTAGTGGGTAGTTGTGTACAGTGGCTGGTCCAGTGTGTGGTGTAGTGGGTAGTTGTGTACAGTGGATGGTCCAGTGTGTGGTGTAGTGGGTAGTTGTGTACAGTGGCTGGCCCAGTGTGTGGTGTAGTGGGTAGTTGTGTAGTGGCTGGTCCAGTGTGTGGTGTAGTGGGTGGTTGTGTATAGTGGATGGTCCAGTGTGTGGTGTAGTGGGTAGTTGTGTACAGTGGATGGTCCAGTGTGTGGTGTAGTGGGTAGTTGTGTACAGTGGATGGTCCAGTGTGTGGTGTAGTGGGTAGTTGTACAGTGGATGGTGTAGTGGGTAGTTGTACAGTGGATGGTCCAGTGGGTCTTGTAGGAAGTTCATGTCTCAGAGATGCACGGTGTCAATGCAGGCGTTGATATCTGTACTGTATCAACACGATATTACAGTCATAGAGAGGTAATGTATCAACACGATATTACAGTCATAGAGAGGTAATGTATCAACATGATATTACAGTCATAGAGAGGTAATGTATCAACATGATATTACAGTCATAGAGAGGTAATGTAACAACATTATATTACAGTCATAGAGAGGTAATGTATTAACATGATATTACAGTCATAGAGAGGTAATGTAACAACATATTACAGTCATAGAGAGGTAATGTAACAACAGCATATTACAGTCATAGAGAGGTAATGTATCAACACGATATTACAGTCATAGAGAGGTAATGTATCAACACGATAATACAGTCATAGAGAGGTAATGTATTAACATGATATTACAGTCATAGAGAGGTAATGTAACAACATATTACAGTCATAGAGAGGTAATGTATCAACACGATATTACAGTCATATAGAGGTAATGTATTAACATGATATTACAGTCATAGAGAGGTAATGTAACAACATATTACAGTCATAGAGAGGTAATGTAACAACAGCATATTACAGTCATAGAGAGGTAATGTATCAACACGATATTACAGTCATAGAGAGGTAATGTATCAACAACATATTACAGTCATAGAGAGGTAATGTAACAACATATTACAGTCATAGAGAGGTAATGTAACAACATAGTACAGTCATAGAGAGGTAATGTATCAACATCTGTTAGTCATATAGAGGTAATGTAACAACATATTACAGTCATATAGAGGTAATGTATCAACATATTACAGTCATATAGAGGTAATGTAACAACATATTACAGTCATATAGAGGTAATGTAACAACATAATACAGTCATATAGCGGTAATTCAAAAATAGAATAAAAGGCACAGAGATTCAGGTTCTCTCTCTCTCTCTCTGTATCTCTCTCTCTGTATCTCTCTCTCTCTCCTGTATCTCTCTCTCTCTCTCTGTATCTCTCTCTCTCTCTCTGTATCTCTCTCTCTCTCTCTGTATCTCTCTCTCTCTCTCTGTATCTCTCTCTCTGTATCTCTCTCTCTGTATCTCTCTATCTCTCTCTCTCTCCCTGTATCTCTCTCTCTCTCTCTGTATCTCTCTCTCTCTCTGTATCTCTCTATCTCTCTCTCTCTCTCTGTATCTCTCTATCTCTCTCTCTCTCTCTCTGTATCTCTCTCTCTCTCTCTGTATCTCTCTCTCTCTCTCTCTCTCTCTCTCTGTATCTCTCTATCTCTCTTCTCTCTGGTATCTCTCTGTCTCTCTCTCTCTCTGTATCTCTCTATCTCTCTCTCTCTCTCATCTCTGTATCTCTCTCTCTGTATCTCTCTCTCTCTGTATCTCTCTCTCTCTATCTCTCTCTCTCTCTCTCTGTATCTCTCTCTCTGTATCTCTCTCTCTGTATCTCTCTCTCTCTCTCTCTCTCTCTCTCTGTATCTCTCTCTCTCTCTCTCTCTCTGTATCTCTCTCTCTCTCTCTGTATCTCTCTCTCTCTCTCTGTATCTCTGTATCTCTCTCTGTATCTCTCTCTCTCTCTGTATATCTCTCTCTCTCTCTCTATCTATCTCTGTATCTCTCTCTCTCTGTATCTCTCTCTCTGTATCTCTCTCTGTATCTCTCTGTATCTCTCTCTCTCTCTCTCTCTCTCTCTATGTATCTCTCTCTCTCTCTCTCTCTATGTATCCCTCTATCAATTCAATTCAATTCAATTCAAGGGCTTTATTGCCAAAGCAAGTGAGGTAGACAACATACAAAGTGAATATATAAAGTGAAAAACAACAAAAATTTACAGTAAACATTACACATACAGAAGTTTCAAAACAGTAAAGACATTACAAATGTCATATTATATATATATATATATACAGTGTTTTAACAATGTACAAATGGTTAAAGGACACAAGATAAAATAAATAAGCATAAATATGGGTTGTATTTACAATGGTGTTTGTTCTTCACTGGTTGCCCTTTTCTCGTGGCAACAGGTCACAAATCTTGCTGCTGTGATGGCACACTGTGGAATTTCACCCAGTAGATATGGGAGTTTTTCAAAATTGGATTTGTTTTCGAATTCTTTGTGGATCTGTGTAATCTGAGGGAAATATGTCTCTCTAATATGGTCATACATTGGGCAGGAGGTTAGGAAAGTGCAGCTCAGTTTCCACCTCATTTTGTGGGTCTATCTCTCTCTTTCTCTCTCGCTCTCTCTCTCCTCTCTCTCTCTCTCTCTCTCTCTCTCTCTCTCTCTCTCTCTCTCTCTATGTATCTCTCTCTCTCTCTCTGTATCTCTCTAGCTCTCTGTATCTCTCTAGCTCTCTCTTTCTCTCTCTCTGTATCTCTCTAGCTCTCTCTCTCTGTATCTCTCTAGCTCTCTCTCTCTCTCTCTCTCTCTCTCTCTCTCTCTCTCTCTGTATCTCTCTAGCTCTCTCTCTCTCTCTCTGTATCTCTCTATCTCTGTCTCTCTCTCTCTGTGTGTTCTCTGAAATGTCAACACCAGGGCATACAGGCTGTGTGTGTATGACCGTGTGGCGTATGACCATGTATGTATGTATGTATGTGTGTTGTGTGTGTGTGTGTGTGTGTGTGTATGTATGTATGTATGTGTGTGTGTGTGGTGTTGCACTGCCAGTGAGACAGCGGGCAACCGGGGGAGTCCTGCAGCTCAATGAGTCAGCATGGCAGGGAGGAGAGAGAGAGGGAGAGAGAGAGAGATGGTGACAGTTGGAGGGAGAAGGGAGGGAGAGATGGTGACAGTTGGAAGGAGGGAAAGGGAGGGAGAGATGGTGACAGTGGAGGGAGAAGGGAGGGAGAGATGGTGACAGTTGGAAGGAGGGAAAGGGAGGGAGAGATGGTGATAGTTGGAGGGAGGGAAAGGGAGGGAGAGATGGTGATAGTTGGAGGGAGGGAAAGGGAGGGAGAGATGGTGACAGTTGGAAGGAGGGAAAGGGGAGGGAGAGATGGTGACAGTTGGAAGGAGGGAAAGGGAGGGAGAGATGGTGACAGTTGGAGGGAGGGTAAGGGAGGGAGAGAGAGAGAAAGTGATGGAGGGAGAAACGGATGGAGAAAAAGGGGGATTGTATTATCCAGACTGTCTCAGGGTTAGAGTCTGAAGCCCCCTGTATTATCCAGACTGTCTCAGGGTTAGAGTCTGAAGGCCCCTGTATTATCCAGACTGTCTCAGGGTTAGAGTCTGAAGGCCCTGTATTATCCAGACTGTCTCAGGGTTAGAGTCTGTAGGCCCCTGTATTATCCAGACTGTCTCAGGGTTAGAGTCTGAAGGCCCCTGTATTATCCAGACTGTCTCAGGGTTAGAGTCTGTAGGCCCCCTGTATTATCCAGACTGTCTCAGGGTTAGAGTCTGATGGCCCCTGTATTATCCAGACCGTCGGTGTGTTTTTCCTACATTCTCTCTGTGTTCTATGGCTCAGTCACAGTTGCCTACATCAGCAGAATATAATGGCCCTGCCTTCTGAGAGGCCTGTTAATTGTGTTCAGTGGGAGAGAGAGAAGAGAGAGAGGGAGGAGGACAAAGGACAGGAGAGGAGAGAGAGAAACAGAGGGAGGAGAAGGGGAGGAGAGGAGAGAGAGAGGAAGAGCGACATGTTCCCACACATTCTTTTGTAACTGTTCTTCATGTCAGTCACTTCAGCCAGTAGAGGGACATGCCTGGTCCCACTGTGTCAGAGCCATGAGGAAGTTCCAGTCACAAATGCCTCTGTCTGCCAGCCCAGTGCCACTGATGCAACTGTCAAACCATTCTGTCTCTATAAGGCAGCAGGCTCACCATGACAGACCCAGTGATTCCAAGGGACTGACAGGATGAGCTGAGACCACTGTTGCTGGTTTAGGGAAGTGGTCTGGAGAATTATCAACTTACATGTCTGTCTTCAAGATACTGTATTCTCATCATTCAGCTCTGTACTGTATTCTCTCCATTCAGCTCTCTACTGTATTCTCTCCATTCAGCTCTCTACTGTATTCTCTCCATTCAGCTCTGTACTGTATTCTCTCCATTCAGCTCTCTACTGTATTCTCTCCATTCAGCTCTCTACTGTATTCTCCCCATTCAGCTCTCTACTGTATTCTCCCCATTCAGCTCTGTACTGTATTCTCTCCATTCAGCTCTCTACTGTATTCTCTCCATTCAGTTCTCTACTGTATTCTATCCATTCAGCTCTGTACTGTATTCTCTCTACATTCAGTTCTCTACTGTATTCTCACCATTCAGCTCTCTACTGTATTCTCTCCATTCAGTTCTCTACTGTATTCTATCCATTCAGCTCTGTACTGTATTCTCTACATTCAGCTCTGTACTGTATTCTCTACATTCAGCTCTGTACTGTATTCCCAGTCAGACTCCGAGCATCTCTTCTAGTCTGACTCATAACTATTTCATAACAGATAAAGAGTTGAACTGTGTTGTAGCTGGCCTCATTCTTCCCATTGTCTGTAAGTCACCTCAGGACAGCTGAGGAGGCCCGTTATAGCTACATTCACTGAGGTGGTAAATTCCACAAAAATTTAAGCACATTCATGAGTCGGTTTGTTTTCATTAAGACCTTTTATCTAATCAAGATCCAGCTATTAAGACCTTTTATCTGGTCATGATCCAGCTATTAAGACCTTTTATCTGGTCATGATCCAGCTATTAAGACCTTTTATCTGGTCATGATCCAGCTATTAAGACCTTTTATCTGGTCATGATCCAGCTATTAAGACCTTTTATCTGGTCATGATCCAGCTATTAAGACCTTTTATCTGGTCATGATCCAGCTATTAAGACCTTTTATCTGGTCATGATCCAGCTTTTAAGACATTTTATTTGGTCCCCCTCCTGTAGTCTGGTTGTTTGTCTCTCTCCCTCCTGTAGAGAGGAGTCTGGTTGGTTGTCTCTCTCCCTCCTGCAGAGAGGAGGCTGGTTGGTTGTCTCTCTCCCTCCTTCTACAGAGAAGAGCCTGGCTGGTTATCTCTCTCCCTCCTTCTGCAGAGAGGAGGCTGGTTGTCTCTCTCCCTCCTGCTGCAGCGAGGAGGCTGTTTGGTTGTCTCTCTCCCTCCTTCTACAGAGAGGAGGCTGGCTGGTTGTCTCTCCCTCCTGCAGAGAGGAGTCTGGCTGGTTGTCTCTCTCCCTCCTGCAGAAGAGGAGGCTGGTTGGTTGTCTCTCTCCCTCCTCCTGTAGAGAGGAGTCTGGTTGGTTGTCTCTCTCCCTTCTTCTACAGAGAGGAGGCTGGCTGGTTGTCTCTCTCCCTCATGCAGAGAGGAGGCTGGTTGGTTGTCTCTCGCCCTCCTGCAGAGAGGAAGCTGGCTGGTTGTTTCTCTCCCTCCTGCAGAGAGGAGTCTGGTTGGTTGTCTCTCTCCCTCCTGTAGAGAGGAGGCTGGCTAGTTGTCTCTCTCCCTCCTGCAGAGAGGAGGCTGGCTGGTTTGAAAGCCTGGAGCCTGACATTCCCCTCACATGGCTGTCTTGACAGGGAGAAGGAGGGAGAGGAGGAGAGAGAGAGGGAGGGAGAGGAGGAGAGAGAGAGGGAGGGAGAGAGAGAGGGAGGGAGAGGAGGAGAGAGAGAGGGAGGGAGAGGAGGAGAGAGAGAGGGAGGGAGAGGAGGAGAGAGAGAGGGAGGGAGAGGAGGAGAGAGAGAGAGGGAGGGAGAGAGAGAGGGAGGGAGAGGAGGAGAGAGAGAGGGAGGGAGAGGAGGAGAGAGAGAGGGAGGGAGAGGAGGAGAGAGGGAGGGAGAGGAGGAGAGAGAGAGGGAGGGAGAGGAGGAGAGAGAGAGGGAGGGAGAGGAGGAGAGAGAGAGGAGGGAGAGGAGGAGAGAGAGAGGGAGGGAGAGGAGAGAGAGATAAGAGAAGCGGGGGAGAGAGGCATAATGAGAGAGAAGGACCCTTCATACTGGAGGTGTGTGTGTGTGTGTTTATATGCCCGAGTCTCAGTATCTTTATGGGGAACATATGTAGATAATAAACAAAAGTGAAGTAAACAATAAAAATGAACAGTAAATATTACTGAAGTTACAAAAGAATAAAGACATTTAAATGTCATATTATATATATATACAGTGTTGTAACAATGTACAAATTGTTAAAGTACAAAAGGGAAAATAAATAAATGTAAATATAGGTTGTATTTACAATGGTGTTTGTTCTTCACTGGTTGACCTTTTCTCGTGGCAACAGGTCACACATCTTGCTGCTGTGATGCAGACTGTGGTATTTCACCTAGTAGATATGGGAGTTGATCAAAATCTGGATTGTTTTTGAATTCTTTGTGAATCTGTGTAATCTGAGGGAAATATGTGTCTCTGATATGGTCATACATTTGGCAGGAGGTTAGGAAGTGCAGCTCATTTTCCACCTCATTTTGTGGGCAGTGAGCACATAGCCTGTCTTCTCTTGAGAGCCATGTCTGCCTACGGCGGCCTTTCTCAATAGCAAGGCTATGCTTACTGAGTCTGTAGATAGTCAAAGCTTTCCTTAAGTTTGGGTCAGTCACAGTGGTCAGGTATTCTGCCGCTGTGTATTCTCTTTGTAGGGCCAAATAGCATTCTAGTTTGCTCAGTTTTTTTGTTAATTCTTTCCAATGTGTCAAGTAATTATCTTTTTGTTTCCTCATGATTTGGTTGGGTCTAATTGTGCTGTTGTCCTGGGGCTCTGTAGGGTGTGTTTGTGTTTGTGAACAGAGCCCCAGGACCAGCTTGCTTAGGGGACTCTTCTCCAGGTTCATCTCTCTGTAGGTGATGGCTTTGTTATGGAAGGTTTGGGAATCGCTTCCTTTTAGGTGGTTGTAGAATTTAATGGCTCTTTTCTGGATTTTGATAATTAGTGGGTATCGGCCTAATTCTTCTCAGCATGCATTATTTGGTGTTTTACGTTGTACACAGAGGATATTTTTGCTGAATTCTGCATGCAGTGTCTCAATTTGGTGTTTGTCCCATTTTGTGAAGTCTTGGTTGGTGAGCGGACCCCAGACCTCACAACCATAAAGGGCAATGGGCTCTTTGACTGATTCAAGTATTTTTTGCCAAATCCTAATTGGTATGTCAATATTATGTTCCTTTTGATGGCATAGAAGACCCTTCTTGCCTTGTAGTCTCTACTTCTCTCTCTCTCTTACTTCTCTCTCTCTCTGTCTCCTCTCTCTCTCTCTCTCTCTCTGTCTTCTATCTCTCTCTCTCTCTTCTCCTTCTCTCTCTCTCTCTCTCTCTCTCTTCTCCTTCTCTCTCTCTCTTCTCCTCTCTCTCTCTCTCTTCTCCTTCTCTCTCTCTTTCTCTCTCTCTTCTCCATCTCTCCCTCTCTCGCTCTCCTCCATCTCTCTCTCTCTCTCTCGCTCTCTTTCTCTCTCTCTTTCTCTCTCTTCTCCATCTCTCTTTCTTTCTCTCTCTTTCTCTCTCTCTCTCTTCTCCATCTCTCTTTCTCTCTCTTTCTCTCTCTCTTTCACTCTCGCTCTCCCTGTCTCCCCTCTCTCTCTCTTTCTCTATCTCTCTCTGTCTCTCTCTCTCGCTCTCCCTGTCTCCCCTCTCTCTCTCTTTCTCTATCTCTCTCTGTCTCTCTTTCTCGCTCTCCCTGTCTCCCCTCTCTCTCTCGCTCTCCCTGTCTCCCCTCTCTCTCTCTTTCTCTCTCTCTCTCTGTCTCTCTCTCTCTCTCTCTCTGTCTCTCTCTCTCTCTCTCTCCCTGTCTCTCTCGATCTCCCTGTCTCCTCTCTCTCGATCTCCCTGTCTCCTCTCTCTCTCTCTCTCTCTCGATCTCCCTGTCTCCTCTCTCTCTCTCTCTCTCTCTCTCTCTCTCGATCTCCCTGGTCTCCTCTCTCTCTCTCTCTCTCTCTCTCTCTCTCTCTCTCTCTCTCTCTCTCTCTCTCTCTCGATCTCCCTGTCTCCTCTCTCTCGATCTCCCTGTCTCCTCTCTCTCTCTCTCTCTCTCTCTCTCTCTCTCTCTCTCTCGATCTCCCTGTCTCCTCTCTCTCTCTCTCTCTCTCTCTCTCTCTCTCGATCTCCCTGTCTCCTCTCTCTCTCTCTCTCTCTCTCTCTCTCTCTCTCGATCTCCCTGTCTCCTCTCTCTCTCTCTCTCTCTCTCTCTCTCGATCTCCCTGTCTCCTCTCTCTCTCTCTCTCTCTCTCTCTCTCTCTCTCGATCTCCCTGTCTCCTCTCTCTCTCTCTCTCTCTCTCTCTCTCGATCTCCCTGTCTCCTCTCTCTCTCTCTCTCTCTCTCTCTCTCTCTCTCTCGATCTCCCTGTCTCCCCTCTCTCTCTCTCTTCCTCCGATCTTGATTTGCTGTTCACTTTTCCTCCATACTCCACCTCCTCTCTCATGACGTCTTTCTCCATCTCCCCTCTCCTCCACACTGCTGATTCATGTTGGAGCATCTTTACCTCCTGTCTTTTCTCACCTCTCTCTCTCTTTCCTTGAGTCGTGATGTCGCAGAAGAGAAGGGGTATGTGTGTGTGTGTCTGTGCCTGTGGTGTGTGTGTAGTATGTGTGTGAAGGCGGTGCTGATCACCTGGTTGGGAGTTTGTGATGGGAGGGGGGGGGGGGGGGGTGGTGCCTGAGGACACCACAGTGATGCCAGCTGGTACACTAACAGTAGTCCAGGGATCTGGTCTTCTCTGGGTCAGGGAGTGTTGTAGTCCAGGGATCTGGTCTTCTCTGGGTCAGGGAGTGTTGTAGTCAGGTCCTGTTCTTCTCTGGGTCAGGGAGTGTTGTAGTCAGGTCCTGTTCTTCTCTGGGTCAGGGAGTGTTGTAGTCCAGGGATCTGTTCTTCTCTGGGTCAGGGAGTGTTGTAGTCCAGGGATCTGTTCTTCTCTGGGTCAGGGAGTGTTGTAGTCAGGTCCTGTTCAGATCTGGGTCAGGGAGTGTTGTAGTCCAGGGATTTGGTCTTCTCTGGTTCAGGGAGTGTTGTAGTCAGGTCCTGTTCAGATCTGGGTCAGGGAGTGTTGTAGTCAGGTCCTGGTCTTCTCTGGGTCAGGGAGTGTTGTAGTCCATGGATCTGTTTTTTTCTGGGTCAGGGAGTGTTGTAGTCCAGGGATTTGGTCTTCTCTGGGTCAGGGAGTGTTGTAGTCAGGTCCTGGTCTTCTCTGGGTCAGGGAGTGTTGTAGTCAGGTCCTGTTCAGATCTGGGTCAGGGAGTGTTGTAGTCAGGTCCTGGTCTTCTCTGGGTCAGGGAGTGTTGTAGTCCAGGGATCTGGTCTTCTCTGGGTCAGGGAGTGTTGTAGTACAGGGATCTGTTCTTCTCTGGGTCAGGGAGTGTTGTAGTCAGGTCCTGTTCTTCTCTGGGTCAGGGAGTGTTGTAGTCAGGTCCTGGTCTTCTCTGGGTCAGGGAGTGTTGTAGTCAGGTCCTGGTCTTCTCTGGGTCAGGGAGTGTTGTAGTCCAGGGATCTGTTCTTCTCTGGGTCAGGGAGTGTTGTAGTCAGGTCCTGTTCAGATCTGGGTCAGGGAGTGTTGTAGTCCAGGGATTTGGTCTTCTCTGGGTCAGGGAGTGTTGTAGTCAGGTCCTGGTCTTCTCTGGGTCAGGGAGTGTTGTAGTCAGGTCCTGTTCTTCTCTGGGTCAGAGAGTGTTGTAGTCAGGTCCTGGTCTTCTCTGGGTCAGGGAGTGTTGTAGTCAGGTCCTGGTCTTCTCTGGGTCAGGGAGTGTTGTAGTCAGGTCCTGGTCTTCTCTGGGTCAGGGAGTGTTGTAGTCAGGTCCTGGTCTTCTCTGGGTCAGGGAGTGTTGTAGTCCAGGGATATGGTCTTCTCTGGGTCAGGGAGTGTTGTAGTCAGGTCCTGGTCTTCTCTGGGTCAGGGAGTGTTGTAGTCAGGTCCTGTTCAGATCTGGGTCAGGGAGTGTTGTAGTCAGGTCCTGGTCTTCTCTGGGTCAGGGAGTGTTGTAGTCCAGGGATCTGGTCTTCTCTGGGTCAGGGAGTGTTGTAGTACAGGGATCTGTTCTTCTCTGGGTCAGGGAGTGTTGTAGTCAGGTCCTGTTCTTCTCTGGGTCAGGGAGTGTTGTAGTCAGGTCCTGGTCTCTCTGGGTCAGGGAGTGTTGTAGTCAGGTCCTGGTCTTCTCTGGTCAGGGAGTGTTGTAGTCAGGTCCTGGTCTTCTCTGGGTCAGGGAGTGTTGTAGTCAGGTCCTGGTCTTCTCTGGGTCAGGGAGTGTTGTAGTCAGGTCCTGTTTTTCTCTGGGTCAGGGAGTGTTGTAGTCAGGTCCTGGTCTTCTCTGGGTCAGGGAGTGTTGTAGTCAGGTCCTGGTCTTCTCTGGTTCAGGGAGTGTTGTAGTCAGGTCCTGGTCTTCTCTGGGTCAGGGAGTGTTGTAGTCCAGGGATCTATTCTTCTCTGGGTCAGGGAGTGTTGTAGTCAGGTCCTGTTCAGATCTGGGTCAGGGAGTGTTGTAGTCCAGGGATTTGGTCTTCTCTGGGTCAGGGAGTGTTGTAGTCAGGTCCTGGTCTTCTCTGGGTCAGGGAGTGTTGTAGTCAGGTCCTGTTCTTCTCTGGGTCAGGGAGTGTTGTAGTCAGGTCCTGGTCTTCTCTGGGTCAGGGAGTGTTGTAGTCAGGTCCTGGTCTTCTCTGGGTCAGGGAGTGTTGTAGTCAGGTCCTGGTCTTCTCTGGGTCAGGGAGTGTTGTAGTCAGGTCCTGGTCTTCTCTGGGTCAGGGAGTGTTGTAGTCCAGGGATATGGTCTTCTCTGGGTCAGGGAGTGTTGTAGTCAGGTCCTGTTCTTCTCTGGGTCAGGGAGTGTTGTAGTCAGGTCCTGTTCTTCTCTGGGTCAGGGAGTGTTGTAGTCTGGTCCTGGTCTTCTCTGGGTCAGGGAGTGTTGTAGTCAGGTCCTGTTCAGATCTGGGTCAGGGAGTGTTGTAGTCCAGGGATTTGGTCTTCTCTGGGTCAGGGAGTGTTGTAGTCAGGTCCTGGTCTTCTCTGGGTCAGGGGGTGTTGTAGTCAGGTCCTGGTCTTCTCTGGGTCAGGGAGTGTTGTAGTCAGGTCCTGGTCTTCTCTGGGTCAGGGAGTGTTGTAGTCAGGTCCTGGTCTTCTCTGGGTCAGGGAGTGTTGTAGTCAGGTCCTGGTCTTCTCTGGGTCAGGAGTGTTGTAGTCCAGGGATATGGTCTTCTCTGGGTCAGGGAGTGTTGTAGTCCAGGGATATGGTCTTCTCTGGGTCAGGGAGTGTTGTAGTCAGGTCCTGGTCTTCTCTGGGTCAGGGAGTGTTGTAGTCAGGTCCTGGTCTTCTCTGGGTCAGGGAGTGTTGTAGTCAGGTCCTGGTCTTCTCTGGGTCAGGGAGTGTTGTAGTCAGGTCCTGGTCTTCTCTGGGTCAGGGAGTGTTGTAGTCAGGTCCTGGTCTTCTCTGGGTCAGGGAGTGTTGTAGTCAGGTCCTGGTCTTCTCTGGGTCAGGGAGTGTTGTAGTCCAGGGATATGGTCTTCTCTGGGTCAGGGAGTGTTGTAGTCCAGGGATATGGTCTTCTCTGGGTCAGGGAGTGTTGTAGTCAGGTCCTGGTCTTCTCTGGGTCAGGGAGTGTTGTAGTCAGGTCCTGGTCTTCTCTGGGTCAGGGAGTGTTGTAGTCAGGTCCTGGTCTTCTCTGGGTCAGGGAGTGTTGTAGTCAGGTCCTGGTCTTCTCTGGGTCAGGGAGTGTTGTAGTCAGGTCCTGGTCTTCTCTGGGTCAGGGAGTGTTGTAGTCAGGTCCTGGTCTTCTCTGGGTCAGGGAGTGTTGTAGTCAGGTCCTGGTCTTCTCTGGGTCAGGGAGTGTTGTAGTCAGGTCCTGGTCTTCTCTGGGTCAGGGAGTGTTGTAGTCCAGGTCCTTCTTTTTTTCTCTTCTCTTCTTTTATGTTTCCCTTGGGTCTTGACTTTCACTCACACCTCCGAATGTGATCACACCATCCTCTCTTCCGCTCTTCATCTGTCCTGTGTGTTATGTGTTGTGTGTGTTTGCTCTTGTCTGTGTGTGTATGAGAGCGACAACGTCATTCATTCAGCACCACTCACAGATGGCTGATGTTGCTTAGTAACCAGGTCGCCTGTAAAATCATGACAGACTGTCCCTTCGTTGTCCTGAGAGACATAGAGAGAGAGGATATGTACAACAATAGATATTCTAGAATGAGCTCTGTGGAGTATACAGTATATAATACACAGTGTATCAATGTGAAGTGACCAGTGTTCAATGTCTCTATATACATGGGACAGCAGTGATGTGTGTGTGTGTGTTTATGAGTGAGTGTGTGTGTGTGTGTGTAAGCGCAAGATACTATGTGTGTGTTTTTGTGTGATTGAGTGTGTGGGTGTATGTTTGCAAAAAGCTCTCTAAGATGCAGGGCAGAGTACAGGTGGGCAGCTATGGATGGCTCTTCAGCAGTCTGATGGTCTGGTGATAGAAGCTGTTTCAGAGTCTGTTGGTCTGAGATCTGATGCTCCTGGAACATCTGCCAGACTGTAGCAGAATGAACACTACGTGGCTGAGGTCCCTGATGATCTTCCTGGCCTTCCTTCCACACTGAGGGGTGTAAATGTCCCCGAGGGCAGGTGGCGTACCCCCGGTGTTCAGGGCCCCTTGGAGGTCAGGCCCCCTGGAGGTCAGGCCCCCTGGAGGTCAGGCCCCCTGGAGGTCAGGGCCCTTGGCCTTGCCCTGCATGCTCGGTCGGTATTTCGGCCTTGATTACTACAAGTGTAGGTAGCTGGCTCGACTAACTAGATGTATTTAAGTGACATGGACTAATTTAGTGACGGTCAGTGAGTAACATATAGAGTAAAACATGTAAACAGGAAAACTAATGATGCACAAGTAAGTTTCAAAAAAATTGTCTGACTGTAATTTGAGACCCCAACCGAGTTCCCCCACAAAATGTAAAAAAATCATACGGTATGTAATGACGGCGATGCCGGTGTTACGTTGGGCTGGCGATCGAGGGCGGTGCAGTTGCCGTACCAGGCGGTGATGCAACCCGACAGAATGCTCTCAACGGTGCATCTGTAGAAGTTTGTGAGGGTCTCAGGGGCCATTGCAAATGTCTTTAGCCGTCTGAGGTTGAAGAGGCGCTGTTGTGCCTCCTTCACTACAATGTGATGAGACCATGTCAAGGTCCTCTGTGATGCGAACGCTGAGGAACTTGGACGGTTTTGACCTTTCCCACTGCAGCCCTGTCGATAGAGATGTGGGCGTGCTCTTCCTTCTGTCTCCTGTAGTCCAAAATCAGCTCCTTGGTTTTGTCGACGTTGAGGGAGAGGTTATTGACCTTTCACCTCTCCACCAGGGCTCTAACCTCTAACCCTGTAGGCTGTGCCGTCGTTGTTGGTGATCACTACCACTGTTGTGTCGACAGCAAACCTTTATCGTTCAGGTCCAATACCTGGCATAGAGAGTTCTTGACTTATTTAGTTACCCAGTCGTGTGTGAACAGGGAGTACAGGAGGGGGGGTGAGTACACGCCCCCACGTGGCAGAGGTGTTGTAGCCTACCACCTAGGGTCGGTCCCGTCAGGAAATCCAGGATCCAGTTGCACATGGAGGAGTTCAGAACCAGGGCCTGAGCTCAGTGCGCAGCTTGGAGGGTTTACTATGGTGTTGAAGGCTGAGTTGTAGTCAATGAGCAGTGTTCCCACATAGGTATTCACATAGGTATTCCTCTTGTCCAGGTGGGCAGCGTGGAGATCTTTTTGGACGCTGTTCAAGTTGTGTCCGGTAAGGTGGACCTGATATGGTCCTTTACTCTTAAAGCACTTCATGATGACAGAGGTGAAGCTACAGGGTGATCGTCATTTGGTTCAGTCAGCTTGTTTAGGCACAGGAACAATGGGGGGCATATTGAAACATGTGGGGCCAGCGGACTGGGATAGGGAGAGATTGAATATGACCGTGAACACTCCTGCCAGATGATCTGCTCATGCTCTTAGGACGTGGCTCGGGATGCCAGTTTACACGCTTGAAAAGATTTACTCGAGAACCCACAATCCTCTTGGGCCTGCGTCGGTGGTCGGTGTGGTTTTTCTCGAAGCATGCAGAATAAAACAATGTTTTCCCAGCAAACCAGGAACATTCCCAGAACATTAGCTAAGATTCCATTAGGTTCTAGTTAGGGTTTTTATCTAACATCAGGATGATAACATCCCCAAAACATTGAGAGAATTCTTTTGATGACCAAATATTAGTATTTATCAAATAAATGTCTAAATTGAAATATTCTCCTAACATTCACTAAGATGTTGTACACAACATCGGTAACAACTCTTACAGAACATTGTTCAGAAGTTCTCATTAGGTTTCCAGGTTATGTAATAACACAATGTACCAGGAACGTTTTCCCAGCAAACCAAAATTGATTCTGTGAAAGTTCACCTTTAAAAATGGCACCCGATATAATTAGAGACGTTTGATATGGTCCCCCCTGGTTTATTTTATATCTCTATGGGTTAGTTACTGTAGAAGGTTAAAAAGGACACATCAAATTCCTGATTCACCATACTGCCATGGCTATATAGTGAACAAAAATAAGATAGCTTCCCTCGTGGAACAGACGAAAACAAACCTGGTTTGGGAACCAAACATTGCAGCTTCAAACCCAACATGTGCAGATTGTAAACACATGATGTGTATAAAATATGGTTGTGATTGTATGGTTACACTTAAATGCTGTTGAAATGTTCTGTGAATGAAATGAGAATGCCATGTGTCTCTATATAATCTACAAGACAGTCCTCAAATGTGAATTGTCATTAAATCTGGAGAGAAACTTCATGGGGTCGTATTCCAACCTGATTTAATTTGCATGCTGACAATGATGTGGTGATATTACGTAAAGCTTATATATATATCTATATAATATATTTTCTAAACGTTCTTGAAATGTTCAGAGGACCTCCAAGAAAATGTAAAATGTAGATTTCGTGAACACACTGTAAATGGAATACTATGTTTAACCTGAAACATATATGCTATGAACTTCTTACAACATTAAGGAATGTCCTGTGCAGCCTAACTTTGTATGAACCTGTCTCTTGTAATGTACCCACACTGTTCACACAATCTAATTAAATGTTCTGGGAACCTTTAAAGAACTCAAACGCTCTTCTGTCAACGTTCTTGCAACATCAGGGGAATGTTTTGTGTCCGCTGATACAGACATTATCTGAATGGCAGCGCACTGGACAGCTTTAGTGTTTTGGGAATCTCTTCTCAAGTTCCCACAATGTTCCCACAATGTTTTAGGAACTTTTAGGAATGTTTTAGGAACTTTTAAAGAACAAAAATGTGTTCTGGGAATGTTCTTGCCAATGTTTTTTTGCAACCTAATAGAAACATTTTAACAAGCAACACAACTGTGTTTTGGGAACATATCTCGTGTCATGTCCACACAATGTTCCCAATACCTAATGAAACATTCTGGGACCCTTTAAAGAACAGACTAAATGTGTTCTGGGAACGTTCTTTGTCACATCATGTTAATGTTTTTTTTGCACCGTAAAAGAAACATTTTAGAATCATCCAACTGGACAGTTTTTGTGTTTTGGGAACATATATTTTGTGGTGTCCCCACAATGCTCTCAGCAGACTGTTCCCACAACGTAGTGAAACATTCTGGGAACATTTCAAGAAGAGAATAAATGTGTTCTGGGAATGTTTTTGTAACATCAGGTGAATGTTTTATTCACCCTAAAATAAACATTGTAGATTTTTTTTTTAACCTTTATTTAACTAGGCAAGTCAGTTAAGAACAAGTTCTTATTTTCAATGACGGCCTACTGGGAAACAGTGAGTTAACTGCCTTGTTCATGGGCAGAACAACAGATTTGTACCTTGTCAGCGCGGTGATTCAATCTTGCAAACTTTCGGTTACTAGTCCAACGCTCTGACCACTAGGCTACGCTGCCGCCCCTCACAACTAGAATCATCCGCACAACTGGACAGTTTTTGTGTTGTGCATAACATATTCTCCCTCCACCCTTTGGTGGTATGGATAACTTGTAATTATGTCTCCAGAGAAACTTATATTCCGATAAAGGTCAGTTTTATTCAATTACTATAGGAGGAATGATGTGTTGATACTGATACAGAAACACTGAGGAAAGATTAAAACACTGAGGAAAGATCAACTATTTCTGTAGTATTAGTTAATTAATCAATAAGGCCCGAGGGGTTGTGGTATATGGGCAATATACCACGGGAACGACGCAACGTGGAGTGCCTTGACACAGCCCTTAGCCGTGGTACATTGGCCATATACCACAAACCCCCAAGGTGCCTTATTGCTATTATAAACTGGTTACCAACATAATTAGAACAGTAAAAATACATGTTTTGCCATACCTGTGGTATACGGTCTGATATACCACGGCTGTCAGCCAATCAGCATTCAGGGCTCGAACTACCCAGTTTATAGTAAGGTGTAACTAACTTTGTGTATAACAAAATGCTGTGTTCAGTTAGACTAGTCATTCCACTAGATGGTACTGCTGCTGTCATAAATATAGAGCACAGGAAGAAATGCATGTATGTCTGGAATATACAATCAGAACTACACAGTACCATCAGAACTACACAGTACAATCAGAACTACACAGTACCATCAGAACTACACAGTACAATCAGAACTACACAGTACAACCAGAACTACACAGTACAATCAGAACTGCATAGTACAATCAGAACTACACAGTACAATCAGAACTACATAGTACAATCAGAACTACGTAGTACAATCAGAACTACACAGTACAATCAGAACTACACAGTACAATCAGAACTACACAGTACAATCAGAACCACATAGTACAATCAGAACTACACAGTACAATCAGAACTACACAGTACAATCAGAACTACATAGTACAATCAGAACTACGTAGTACAATCAGAACTACGTAGTACAATCAGAACTACACAGTACAATCAGAACTACACAGTACAATCAGAACTACACAGTACAATCAGAACTACACAGTACAATCAGAACTGCATAGTACAATCAGAACTACACAGTACAATCAGAACTACACAGTACAATCAGAACTACATAGTACAATCAGAACCACATAGTACAATCAGAACTACACAGTACAATCAGAACTACATAGTACAATCAGAACTACACAGTACAATCAGAACTACACAGTACAATCAGAACTACACAGTACAATCAGAACTACATAGTACAATCAGAACTATACAGTACAATCAGAACTACACAGTACAATCAGAACTACACAGTACAATCAGAACTACACAGTACAATCAGAACTGCATAGTACAATCAGAACTACACAGTACAATCAGAACTACACAGTACAATCAGAACTACATAGTACAATCAGAACTACACAGTACAATCAGAACTGCATAGTACAATCAGAACTACACAGTACAATCAGAACTACACAGTACAATCAGAACTGCATAGTACAATCAGAACTACACAGTACAATCAGAACTGCATAGTACAATCAGAACTACACAGTACAATCAGAACTGCACAGTACAATCAGAACTACACAGTACAATCAGAACTACACAGTACAATCAGAACTACACAGTACAATCAGAACTACACAGTACAATCAGAACTATACAGTACAATCAGAACTATACAGTACAATCAGAACTACACAGTACAATCAGAACTACACAGTACAATCAGAACTATACAGTACAATCAGAACTACATAGTACAATCAGAACTACACAGTACAATCAGAACTACATAGTACAATCAGAACTACACAGTACAATCAGAACTACACAGTACAATCAGAACTACACAGTACAATCAGAACTACACAGTACAATCAGAACTATACAGTACAATCAGAACTACACAGTACAATCAGAACTACACAGTACAATCAGAACTACACAGTACAATCAGAAATATATCAAATACACTGAATGGATAAAACCTGTTGTTTCCATGACAGACTGACCAGGTGAATCCAGGTGAAAGATATGATCCCTTATTGATGTCACCTGTTAAATCCACTTCAATCAGTGTAGATGAAGGGGAGGAGACATGTTAAATAAGGAGTTTTGAGCCTTGAGACAATTGAGACATGGACTGTATATGTGTGCCATTCAGAGGGTGAATCTCCTTTGAACAGGGTTTGGTAGTAAGTGCCAGGCGCACCGGTTTGAGTGTGCCAAGAACTGCAACGCTGCTGGGTTTTCCACGCTCAACAGTTTGCTGTGTGTATCGACAATGGTCCACCACCCAAAGGACATCCAGCCAACCTGACACAACTGTGGGAAGCATTGGAGTCAACATGGGCCAGCATCCCTGTGGAACGCTTTCGACACCTTGTAGCGTCCACGCCCAGAGGATTTAGGCTGATCTGGGGGCGAAAGCGGGTGCAACTCAATATTAGGAAGGTGTTCCTAATGTTTTGTACACTCAGTGTATATTTAAAATAAAACCTACGTTACTGTATTTACAACCCTCTCTACAGTACCACCAGAAATATACAACATTTCAAAACATATTTCAAATAAATGCACATTAACATATTTACAACTTTTAACATTTCATAGTTTTTGTAAGATCCTCTCGGATTCCACTGTCCTTCGTGAAACACGGTATGTAGCTTTGAAGCGCAGGTGCGACTCCAGACACCTGATAGCCACATCATCCACCTCAGGGTCAAACTTGTTAGCGATGAGGTGGTGATGTTGTAGGAGCCACCTGAGATCTCCAGCCCCGTAGACACAAATGGACCTCCTGTAGACACCCGAGCAGGGTGGATATGGGGCTCCGTTCCTCACATCTCCTTCCAGGGAACGCCACTTCACAATGCGAGCAATGGCGTTCATGTCTGATTCATGGTACTTGATGTGCGGAGGGTTAGATCCTGGTACAGAGGGCATTCGCTGCAGGGTGGCCCACAGGTGTTCATCAGGACTATAGGTGTCCTTCTCCCACTCCAACAGCGCCTGGACCTCCTGAGACTCCATCACGTGACGGACAAAGGCCCTGGACACCAGGAAGTAGGCGTTGCCAGAAAACATGGGGGTGCTGATTGGAGGAGGGCTCTTCCTAATGTTCGTCTTGACCACCATGTTGCTGGTGATTTTGTGGTGAAACTGCCATCTGTTGTTTTTATAGTCGTCGGTGGTCTCTGACTCCATGCTGTTCCTACCGTTCTGCAGCTTGAGGGCCTGAACCATCTCAGCGTTGGTCTTAATGGGGAAGTCTGTTCCACAGGTGTTGATCAGGTACCTCCACTGGACAGGTGACTTCAGGAGATCCTCCATACAGTTCAGATCGGTCTGCACTCTGGACCAGGAGGCGTATACCACACTCTCTAACTTACTGGCCACAAACACATTAGACAGACAGGATACGATAGCCCTCACTGCCGTCCTGAAGGCCTCCGAGGACTTCTGGTCGATGTGGACGCAGTACACGTTCTGAGGAGTGTACAGGGCACGCAAGGAATGTCCTGTGCAGCCTAACTTTGTATGAACCTGTCTCTTGTAATGTACCCACACTGTTCACACAATCTAATTAAATGTTCTGGGAACCTTTAAAGAACTCAGAAACGCTCTTCTGTCAACGTTCTTGCAACATCAGGGGAATGTTTTGTGTCCGCTGATACAGACATTATCTGAATGGCAGCGCACTGGACAGCTTTAGTGTTTTGGGAATCTCTTCTCATGTTCCCACAATGTTCCCACAATGTTTTAGGAACTTTTAGGAATGTTTTAGGAACTTTTAAAGAACAAAAATGTGTTCTGGGAATGTTCTTGCCAATGTTTTTTTGCAACCTAATAGAAACATTTTAACAAGCAACACAACTGTGTTTTGGGAACATATCTCGTGTCATGTCCACACAATGTTCCCAATACCTAATGAAACATTCTGGGACCCTTTAAAGAACAGACTAAATGTGTTCTGGGAACGTTCTTTGTCACATCATGTTAATGTTTTTTTTGCACCGTAAAATAAACATTTTAGAATCATCCAACTGGACAGTTTTTGTGTTTTGGGAACATATATTTTGTGGTGTCCCCACAATGCTCTCAGCAGACTGTTCCCACAACGTAGTGAAACATTCTGGGAACATTTCAAGAAGAGAATAAATGTGTTCTGGGAATGTTTTTGTAACATCAGGTGAATGTTTTATTCACCCTAAAATAAACATTGTAGATTTTTTTTTTTACCTTTATTTAACTAGGCAAGTCAGTTAAGAACAAGTTCTTATTTTCAATGACGGCCTACTGGGAAACAGTGAGTTAACTGCCTTGTTCATGGGCAGAACAACAGATTTGTACCTTGTCAGCGCGGTGATTCAATCTTGCAAACTTTCGGTTACTAGTCCAACGCTCTGACCACTAGGCTACGCTGCCGCCCCTCACAACTAGAATCATCCGCACAACTGGACAGTTTTTGTGTTGTGCATAACATATTCTCCCTCCACCCTTTGGTGGTATGGATAACTTGTAATTATGTCTCCAGAGAAACTTATATTCCGATAAAGGTCAGTTTTATTCAATTACTATAGGAGGAATGATGTGTTGATACTGATACAGAAACACTGAGGAAAGATTAAAACACTGAGGAAAGATCAACTATTTCTGTAGTATTAGTTAATTAATCAATAAGGCCCGAGGGGTTGTGGTATATGGGCAATATACCACGGGAACGACGCAACGTGGAGTGCCTTGACACAGCCCTTAGCCGTGGTACATTGGCCATATACCACAAACCCCCAAGGTGCCTTATTGCTATTATAAACTGGTTACCAACATAATTAGAACAGTAAAAATACATGTTTTGCCATACCTGTGGTATACGGTCTGATATACCACGGCTGTCAGCCAATCAGCATTCAGGGCTCGAACTACCCAGTTTATAGTAAGGTGTAACTAACTTTGTGTATAACAAAATGCTGTGTTCAGTTAGACTAGTCATTCCACTAGATGGTACTGCTGCTGTCATAAATATAGAGCACAGGAAGAAATGCATGTATGTCTGGAATATACAATCAGAACTACACAGTACCATCAGAACTACACAGTACAATCAGAACTACACAGTACAATCAGAACTACACAGTACAATCAGAACTACACAGTACAATCAGAACTGCATAGTACAATCAGAACTACACAGTACAATCAGAACTACACAGTACAATCAGAACTACATAGTACAATCAGAACCACATAGTACAATCAGAACTACATAGTACAATCAGAACTACACAGTACAATCAGAACTACACAGTACAATCAGAACTACACAGTACAATCAGAACTACATAGTACAATCAGAACCACATAGTACAATCAGAACTACATAGTACAATCAGAACTACACAGTACAATCAGAACTACACAGTACAATCAGAACTGCATAGTACAATCAGAACTACACAGTACAATCAGAACTACACAGTACAATCAGAACTATACAGTACAATCAGAACCACATAGTACAATCAGAACTACACAGTACAATCAGAACTACACAGTACAATCAGAACTACATAGTACAATCAGAACTACGTAGTACAATCAGAACTACACAGTACAATCAGAACTACGTAGTACAATCAGAACTACGCAGTACAATCAGAACTACACAGTACAATCAGAACTACACAGTACAATCAGAACTACACAGTACAATCAGAACTACACAGTACAATCAGAACTACATAGTACAATCAGAACTACATAGTACAATCAGAACTACACAGTACAATCAGAACTACACAGTACAATCAGAACTACACAGTACAATCAGAACTACACAGTACAATCGGAACTAGACAGTACCATCAGAACTACACAGTACAATCAGAACTACACAGTACAATCAGAACTACACAGTACAATCAGAACTACACAGTACAATCAGAACTATACAGTACAATCAGAACTACACAGTACAATCAGAACTATACAGTACAATCAGAACTATACAGTACAATCAGAACTACACAGTACAATCAGAACTATACAGTACAATCAGAACTACACAGTACAATCAGAACTACACAGTACAATCAGAACTACACAGTACAATCAGAAATATATCAAATACACTGAATGGATAAAACCTGTTGTTTCCATGACAGACTGACCAGGTGAATCCAGGTGAAAGATATGATCCCTTATTGATGTCACCTGTTAAATCCATTTCAATCAGTGTAGATGAAGGGGAGGAGACATGTTAAATAAGGAGTTTTGAGCCTTGAGACAATTGAGACATGGACTGTATATGTGTGCCATTCAGAGGGTGAATCTCCTTTGAACAGGGTTTGGTAGTAAGTGCCAGGCGCACCGGTTTGAGTGTGCCAAGAACTGCAACGCTGCTGGGTTTTCCACGCTCAACAGTTTGCTGTGTGTATCGACAATGGTCCACCACCCAAAGGACATCCAGCCAACCTGACACAACTGTGGGAAGCATTGGAGTCAACATGGGCCAGCATCCCTGTGGAACGCTTTCGACACCTTGTAGCGTCCACGCCCAGAGGATTTAGGCTGATCTGGGGGCGAAAGCGGGTGCAACTCAATATTAGGAAGGTGTTCCTAATGTTTTGTACACTCAGTGTATATTTAAAATAAAACCTACGTTACTGTATTTACAACCCTCTCTACAGTACCACCAGAAATATACAACATTTCAAAACATATTTCAAATAAATGCACATTAACATATTTACAACTTTTAACATTTCATAGTTTTTGTAAGATCCTCTCGGATTCCACTGTCCTTCGTGAAACACGGTATGTAGCTTTGAAGCGCAGGTGCGACTCCAGACACCTGATAGCCACATCATCCACCTCAGGGTCAAACTTGTTAGCGATGAGGTGGTGATGTTGTAGGAGCCACCTGAGATCTCCAGCCCCGTAGACACAAATGGACCTCCTGTAGACACCCGAGCAGGGTGGATATGGGGCTCCGTTCCTCACATCTCCTTCCAGGGAACGCCACTTCACAATGCGAGCAATGGCGTTCATGTCTGATTCATGGTACTTGATGTGCGGAGGGTTAGATCCTGGTACAGAGGGCATTCGCTGCAGGGTGGCCCACAGGTGTTCATCAGGACTATAGGTGTCCTTCTCCCACTCCAACAGCGCCTGGACCTCCTGAGACTCCATCACGTGACGGACAAAGGCCCTGGACACCAGGAAGTAGGCGTTGCCAGAAAACATGGGGGTGCTGATTGGAGGAGGGCTCTTCCTAATGTTCGTCTTGACCACCATGTTGCTGGTGATTTTGTGGTGAAACTGCCATCTGTTGTTTTTATAGTCGTCGGTGGTCTCTGACTCCATGCTGTTCCTACCGTTCTGCAGCTTGAGGGCCTGAACCATCTCAGCGTTGGTCTTAATGGGGAAGTCTGTTCCACAGGTGTTGATCAGGTACCTCCACTGGACAGGTGACTTCAGGAGATCCTCCATACAGTTCAGATCGGCCTGCACTCTGGACCAGGAGGCGTATACCACACTCTCTAACTTACTGGCCACAAACACATTAGACAGACAGGATACGATAGCCCTCACTGCCGTCCTGAAGGCCTCCGAGGACTTCTGGTCGATGTGGACGCAGTACACGTTCTGAGGAGTGTACAGGGCACGCAAGAGCCGCTCAAACATCTCAATCTTGTCGTGGATGACCATGGAGTAGGCGATGGGGAACTCCTTCTCCTCCTGACTGAGAGGAACGGTGATGAACTCTCTTTCTGTGACGTACCTCTGACAATCCTGAGTCACGTTGTGGTAGAAGGCCTCTGACAGCAGCTGCTGTTTCTTCATGGTCTTCAGCAGGAGGTTGAGCTGATCCCTCTCCAGACCCTGCAGGTCTCCCTGGATGATGGCTGAGCAGGCCGGCAGGTCGGTAGCGTAGTCCGGGGGCAGGAGGTCCAGAACGGGGAGAGGACTCCTGTCAGAGCCCGGCGGGCGTCTGAGAGCGGCCCACAGGAGCAGAGAGACGGATCCACTCAGGAGGATCAGAGAGAAGTTCTTGAAGAATCTCTGAGACCTGGACAACCGAACAGAAGCCATGAATAGTCCGTATAATCTTTCCATGTCAGGGTTCTCCTCACAGAATGGAAGAGTTGCACTACGCCACCTTGTGGACTGGTTGCGCCACTGTCATTAAAAAAAACATTATTTGTAATCATTTAAGGCCTGTTACCACACCCGAATGGAGTATTTCTTTGCTTTAGAGTGCAGAAAATGTCCTCCATCCCGCTGTACTCAGTAGCACCTCTTTGTTAAAAAAGATCCCTGGGAGAACCCTGTATGTGGTATTGCCTTTGTGGTATTAGTATCTATCAACACCACAGCTGAGGAGGAGGAGTTGCACACTGCTGGGCAACAGAAGGATGTGTCTCACCAGCACCTCACAGCTCAAATAAATGGCACACACCTCTCACACACCTCTGTTTAAAAGGAAGAGGTGGAATCATTAACTCTAGTGGGCGTTGTCTGTGGGCATGGTGTAAACACTAGGCTACCCTGCCGTCCCTACACTCTAACCACTAGGCTACCCTGCCGTCCCTACACTCTAACCACTAGGCTACCTTGCCGCCACCATGTTAGGACTGCCAGGCATACAGTCCTAACATGGCTGAGCCTCTCACGTTAAACAGCTGTCTGTCCTCTAGGCCATGTTCTGTTACAATCTCCACCCGGCACAGCCAGAAGAGGACTGGCCACCCCACATAGCCTGGTTCCTCTCTAGGTTTTTTCCTAGGTTTTGGCCTTTCTAGGGAGTTTTTCCTAGCCACCGTGCTTCTACACCTGCATTGCTTGCTGTTTGGGGTTTTAGGCTGGGTTTCTGTACAGCACTTTGAGATATCAGCTGATGTACGAAGGGCTATATAAATACATTTTATTTTATTTGATTTAGCTTTGAGGCGTGGGTCAAAGCAGCCTCATAAACGTGTTGAGTCAGACGTTCACCTTGCCGTACACAGTTGAAATATCTCGCCCATACATTTTGAAATATCTAGCCCGTACATTTTGAAATATCTAGCCCGTACATTTTGAAATATCTAGCCCGTACATTTTGAAATATCTAGCCCGTACATTTTGAAATATCTAGCCCGTACATTTTGAAATACCTCGCCCGTACATTTTGAAATATCTAGCTCGTACATTTTGAAATATCTAGCCCGTACATTTTGAAATATCTCGCCCATACATTTTGAAATATCTCGCCCGTACATTTTGAAATATCTCGCCCGTACATTTTGAAATATCTAGCCCGTACATTTTGAAATATCTAGCTCGTACATTTTGAAATATCTAGCCCGTACATTTTGAAATATCTCGCCCGTACATTTTGAAATATCTCGCCCGTACATTTTGAAATATCTAGGTTTTTAAAGGACCATGGAAAAAAATGTCATACTACTGTCGTTGTCACAGTCCTATTGACTAACATGGTAGACCTCATATTACCAGACCACAACAACATCCCTCCGCTGCTTTGACCATTCACGTCAGATAGGCACATTATTTTAATATTGAAATCATTTTACTTCCGTTCCATGAAATCCTTCAACATTTCACAATGTCACCTTTATCCACACTTATCACGTCCTGGTGTGGTGCAGAGGAACAGGGTTAGATGACAGCTGTCCGTGGTTAAACATGGTGTTTTATCACATCCTGGTTGCAGGTTAATATCCGTGACAAACATCCTAGACTCATTTTCCAACTCGTACAGCAAACACAGCCAGGTCTCAAAGGCAGAGTTGAGGCTGAGATTAATTTTTATAAAATGTGTTAATGATTGATGTTGAACATCGGTGTTATGGAGCTCCGTTGATGTCAGATAGGTACATTATTTAAATATGGAAATAATTGAGTCCTTGTACATGTCACCTGTTTCCACCCGTTCAGAGCCATGTTTAAAAAAAAGTTTAGGTCAACTGACATCAAATAGGTAGTTAATATTAAAATCCTTTAAAATGTTATAATCTCACCTGTATGCTCATGTACTCATCTACAAACAGGCAGACAGACAGGCACACAAGGTTGAGTAAAAATATATCTATGGATCTGAATACAACATATAATGTTCTCTTAGATGGGTGACTGAGCTGTTCTGGACAGGCTCCGAGTAACATTTTGGTGTCCAAAGCCCTCTGAACACTGTAGGATCCCATGCATTATAATGGCACAAAGCCCTCTGAACACCGTAGGATCCCATGCATTATAATGGCACAAAGCCCTCTGTGAACACCGTAGGATCCCATGCCTTATAATGGCACAAAGCCCTCTGTGAACACCGTAGGATCCCATGCATTATAATGGCACAAAGCCCTATGAACTCCGTAGGATCCCATGCATTATATTGGCACAAAGCCCTCTGAACTCCGTAGGATCCCATGCATTATAATGGCACAAAGCCCTCTCTGAACACCGTAGGATCCCATGCATTATAATGGCACAAAGCCCTCTGAACACCGTAGGATCCCATGCATTATAATGGCACAAAGCCCTCTGAACACCGTAGGATCCCATGCCTTATAATGGCACAAAGCCCTCTGAACACCGTAGGATCCCATGCCTTATAATGGCACAAAGCCCTCTGTGGACTCCGTAGGATCCCATGCCTTATAATGGCACAAAGCCCTCTGTGAACACCGTAGGATCCCATGCATTATAATGGCACGAAGTCTCTCTCCGTTTCCACCCTCTCAGCGGAGCAGACTTGAAGTGTCAAGGTTTCAGAACCCCACATTTGCATAGGAGGTGACGTGTCACATTTTCTGGCCTAAAGACGGGTTAGTTGACAACGTTATAAAACACGAGATCGCCAGCTTGTATTCCTGGTCCAACGCTCTTACCACTAGGCTACCCTGCCGCCCCAATGAGGCCCCACTGGTCAAACGCTCTTACCACTAGGCTACCCTGCCGCCCCAATGAGGCCCCACTGGTCCAACGCTCTTACCACTAGGCTACCCTGCCGCCCAAGGCTGAGGAGATCTTATACGGTTTGTTCTATGAGATAATAGCAGTCAGTTAACACGACCTTTATGTATTATGAGGCTTGTTTTGATGACATAAATGCTCCAGAATTCACGAAAAGTGACATGATCTCTTGGAGATTATCTCGTAGAACAAAAGGTCTAAGCCTGTGAACCAAAGACCTTAGTTTAGGCGTTTATCCCAAAACCCTCCAAAAAAAACGCCATTTGTTTCCCCATAGCCTTTGTCCAACGAGCCACGGCGGAGTTAGTGCCTACAAAAAGACGCCATGACTGTGGCTCTCCATGGGGCAGAAGTCCGTGTGTTGTGATTCCAGATAGCTAGTAACATTGACAAGAAGCTGCCGTGTGGGGAATTGTACTGTAGGTGGCTCGTTTTGTCTCGTTTCGGGCTGGTTTCATCTTGTTCTTGACACCATGTCTCGTGTTGTCTGATGTCACGTCTATGCTAATAGAAAGGGTTGAGGGATGGAGAGAGAGAGGGAAAGAAAGCAGTGAGAGAAGGCAGTAGGCCAAAACTACAAGCTGTAACTGAGGCAGGAAGAACTACAAGCTGTAACTGAGACAGGAAGAACTACAAGCTGTAACTGAGGCAGGAAGAACTACAAGCTGTAACTGAGGCAGGAAGAACTACAAGCTGTAACTGAGGCAGGAAGAACTACAAGCTGTAACTGAGGCAGGAAGAACTACAAGCTGTAACTGAGGCAGGAAGAACTACAAGCTGTAACTGAGGCAGAAAGAACTACAAGCTGTAACTGAGGCAGGAAGAACTACAAACTGTAACTGAGACAGGAAGAACTACAAACTGTAACTGAGACAGGAAGAACTACAAACTGTAACTGATATCAAAGGCAGGAAGAACTACAAACTGTAACTGAGGCAGGAAGAACTACAAACTGTAACTGAGGCAGGAAGAACTACAAACTGGAAATGAGGCAGGAAGAACTACAAACTGTAACTGATATCAAAGGCAGGAAGAACTGCCCACTAGTAGGTTTGGGTGATATACCATATACCGGGGTATTTCGAAATACTGACGGTATGTGCGTGCTACTCCACTGCTTATAACTATAAGTTGAGTATAACTATGTGTCAAATAAATGATATGCAGATCAGGGCTCCAGCCATGCATTTGATTTGCTAAGTGGCTAAATGTCAAGATCAAACTTCTTGGTTACAGCAGAGATATTCAACCCCCTCCTGGATCAAGATCCCTGTTGCCTAAATTGTTTAAGTGAAAAGCGCCCCTTGTGTATAATTGCGGTAATAACGTAAACCGTGGTATGGTACAGAAACGGTATGATGGTATGAACATCTCTCTTCCCGCTCCCCCCCCTCTGCTCTCTCCCCTCTCTCTCCTCTCTCCCCCCTCTCTCTCCTCAGCACCTCCAGATGACGGTGCAGGCCCTGCAGGATGAGCTGAGGACTCAGAGAGATCTGAATCAGTTGTTCCAGCAGGACTGTAGTGGAGGGAGACCTGGAGAACCTTTGTCATTCGAACCCACTGAGGAGAACTTCCACAGGCTCCAAGCTGAACACCAGAGACAGGTGAGGTCTAGTTTCAGAAAGCTGAGTCCTGATCTAGGATCTGTTCATATATAATCTAATCAGCACTCCTATTCAGAGATACTTTCTGGATAAGGGCCCAGGTCATTTAATTTAAAAAAAAGAGTTTGTCCATTTAAGTTTACACAGAATGGAAATGTGTCTTTGGCGCTCTGGTTTACAGTGAAAGGTGAAAAACAGATGGAAATGTTCACTGTGTGTTTTCTATGTCAGTTCATCAGAGTCGTATTTAGGATTCTGTACTTTATACAACATCATGTTGTTCACACCATTCCATTTGTCAGAAGGCATACTAATACACTATTCCATTTGTCAGAAGGCATACTAATACACTATTCCATTTGTCAGAAGGCATAATAATAATACACTATTCCATTTGTCAGAAGGCATAATAATACACTATTCCATTTGTCAGAAGGCATACTAATACACTATTCCATTTGTCAGAAGGCATAATAATAATACACTATTCCATTTGTCAGAAGGCATAATAATACACTATTCCATTTGTCAGAAGGCATACTAATACACTATTCCATTTGTCAGAAGGCATAATACTAATACACTATTCCATTTGTCAGAAGGCATAATAATAATACACTATTCCATTTGTCAGAAGGCATAATAATACACTATTCCATTTGTCAGAAGGCATACTAATACACTATTCCATTTGTCAGAAGGCATAATAATACACTATTCCATTTGTCAGAAGGCATAATAAAAATACACTATTCCATTTGTCAGAAGGCATAATAATACACTATTCCATTTGTCAGAAGGCATAATAATAATACACTATTCCATTTGTCAGAAGGCATAATAATACACTATTCCATTTGTCAGAAGGCACACTAATAATACACTATTCCATTTGTCAGAAGGCATAATAATACACTATTCCATTTGTCAGAAGGCATACTAATACACTATTCCATTTGTCAGAAGGCATACTAATACACTATTCCATTTGTCAGAAGGCATAATAATAATACACTATTCCATTTGTCAGAAGGCATAATAATAATACACTATTCCATTTGTCAGAAGGCATAATAATAATACACTATTCCATTTGTCAGAAGGCACACTAATACACTATTCCATTTGTCAGAAGGCATAATAATAATACACTATTCCATTTGTCAGAAGGCATAATAATAATACACTATTCCATTTGTCAGAAGGCACACTAATACACTATTCCATTTGTCAGAAGGCATAATAATACACTATTCCATTTGTCAGAAGGCATACTAATAATACACTATTCCATTTGTCAGAAGGCATAATAATAATACACTATTCCATTTGTCAGAAGGCACACTAATACACTATTCCATTTGTCAGAAGGCATAATAATAATACACTATTCCATTTGTCAGAAGGCATAATAATACACTATTCCATTTGTCAGAAGGCATACTAATACACTATTCCATTTGTCAGAAGGCACACTAATAATACACTATTCCATTTGTCAGAAGGCATACTAATAATACACTATTCCATTTGTCAGAAGGCATAATAATACACTATTCCATTTGTCAGAAGGCATACTAATAATACACTATTCCATTTGTCAGAAGGCATACTAATACACTATTCCATTTGTCAGAAGGCATACTAATACACTATTCCATTTGTCAGAAGGCATAATAATAATACACTATTCCATTTGTCAGAAGGCACACTAATAATACACTATTCCATTTGTCAGAAGGCATAATAATAATACACTATTCCATTTGTCAGAAGGCATACTAATACACTATTCCATTTGTCAGAAGGCATACTAATACACTATTCCATTTGTCAGAAGGCATACTAATACACTATTCCATTTGTCAGAAGGCATACTAATAATACACTATTCCATTTGTCAGAAGGCATAATAATACACTATTCCATTTGTCAGAAGGCATACTAATAATACACTATTCCATTTGTCAGAAGGCATAATAATACACTATTCCATTTGTCAGAAGGCATACTAATACACTATTCCATTTGTCAGAAGGCATAATAATACACTATTCCATTTGTCAGAAGGCATAATAATAATACACTATTCCATTTGTCAGAAGGCATACTAATACACTATTCCATTTGTCAGAAGGCATAATAATAATACACTATTCCATTTGTCAGAAGGCATACTAATACACTATTCCATTTGTCAGAAGGCATACTAATACACTATTCCATTTGTCAGAAGGCATAATAATAATACACTATTCCATTTGTCAGAAGGCATAATAATAATACACTATTCCATTTGTCAGAAGGCATACTAATACACTATTCCATTTGTCAGAAGGCATAATAATACACTATTCCATTTGTCAGAAGGCACACTAATACACTATTCCATTTGTCAGAAGGCATAATAATACACTATTCCATTTGTCAGAAGGCATAATAATACACTATTCCATTTGTCAGAAGGCACACTAATAATACACTATTCCATTTGTCAGAAGGCATAATAATACACTATTCCATTTGTCAGAAGGCATACTAATACACTATTCCATTTGTCAGAAGGCATACTAATACACTATTCCATTTGTCAGAAGGCATAATAATAATACACTATTCCATTTGTCAGAAGGCATAATAATACACTATTCCATTTGTCAGAAGGCACACTAATACACTATTCCATTTGTCAGAAGGCATAATAATACACTATTCCATTTGTCAGAAGGCATACTAATAATACACTATTCCATTTGTCAGAAGGCATAATAATAATACACTATTCCATTTGTCAGAAGGCATAATAATACACTATTCCATTTGTCAGAAGGCATACTAATACACTATTCCATTTGTCAGAAGGCACACTAATAATACACTATTCCATTTGTCAGAAGGCATACTAATAATACACTATTCCATTTGTTAGAAGGCATACTAATAATACACTATTCCATTTGTCAGAAGGCATAATAATACACTATTCCATTTGTCAGAAGGCATACTAATACACTATTCCATTTGTCAGAAGGCATAATAATAATACACTATTCCATTTGTCAGAAGGCATACTAATACACTATTCCATTTGTCAGAAGGCATACTAATACACTATTCCATTTGTCAGAAGGCATAATAATAATACACTATTCCATTTGTCAGAAGTCACACTAATAATACACTATTCCATTTGTCAGAAGGCATAATAATACACTATTCCATTTGTCAGAAGGCATACTAATAATACACTATTCCATTTGTCAGAAGGCATAATAAAACACTATTCCATTTGTCAGAAGGCATACTAATACACTATTCCATTTGTCAGAAGGCATAATAAAAATACACTAATCCATTTGTCAGAAGGCATAATAATACACTATTCCATTTGTCAGAAGGCATACTAATACACTATTCCATTTGTCAGAAGGCATAATAATAATACACTATTCCATTTGTCAGAAGGCATACTAATACACTATTCCATTTGTCAGAAGGCATAATAATACACTATTCCATTTGTCAGAAGGCATAATAAAAATACACTATTCCATTTGTCAGAAGGCATAATAATACACTATTCCATTTGTCAGAAGGCATACTAATACACTATTCCATTTGTCAGAAGGCATAATAATAATACACTATTCCATTTGTCAGAAGGCATACTAATACACTATTCCATTTGTCAGAAGGCATACTAATACACTATTCCATTTGTCAGAAGGCATAATAATAATACACTATTCCATTTGTCAGAAGGCATAATAATAATACACTATTCCATTTGTCAGAAGGCATACTAATACACTATTCCATTTGTCAGAAGGCATAATAATACACTATTCCATTTGTCAGAAGGCACACTAATACACTATTCCATTTGTCAGAAGGCATAATAATACACTATTCCATTTGTCAGAAGGCATAATAATACACTATTCCATTTGTCAGAAGGCACACTAATAATACACTATTCCATTTGTCAGAAGGCATAATAATACACTATTCCATTTGTCAGAAGGCATACTAATACACTATTCCATTTGTCAGAAGGCATACTAATACACTATTCCATTTGTCAGAAGGCATAATAATAATACACTATTCCATTTGTCAGAAGGCATAATAATACACTATTCCATTTGTCAGAAGGCACACTAATACACTATTCCATTTGTCAGAAGGCATAATAATACACTATTCCATTTGTCAGAAGGCATACTAATAATACACTATTCCATTTGTCAGAAGGCATAATAATAATACACTATTCCATTTGTCAGAAGGCATAATAATACACTATTCCATTTGTCAGAAGGCATACTAATACACTATTCCATTTGTCAGAAGGCACACTAATAATACACTATTCCATTTGTCAGAAGGCATACTAATAATACACTATTCCATTTGTTAGAAGGCATACTAATAATACACTATTCCATTTGTCAGAAGGCATAATAATACACTATTCCATTTGTCAGAAGGCATACTAATACACTATTCCATTTGTCAGAAGGCATAATAATAATACACTATTCCATTTGTCAGAAGGCATACTAATACACTATTCCATTTGTCAGAAGGCATACTAATACACTATTCCATTTGTCAGAAGGCATAATAATAATACACTATTCCATTTGTCAGAAGGCACACTAATAATACACTATTCCATTTGTCAGAAGGCATAATAATACACTATTCCATTTGTCAGAAGGCATACTAATAATACACTATTCCATTTGTCAGAAGGCATAATAATACACTATTCCATTTGTCAGAAGGCATAATAAAAATACACTAATCCATTTGTCAGAAGGCATAATAATACACTATTCCATTTGTCAGAAGGCATACTAATACACTATTCCATTTGTCAGAAGGCATAATAAAAATACACTATTCCATTTGTCAGAAGGCATAATAATACACTATTCCATTTGTCAGAAGGCATACTAATACACTATTCCATTTGTCAGAAGGCATAATAATACACTATTCCATTTGTCAGAAGGCATAATAATAATACACTATTCCATTTGTCAGAAGGCATACTAATACACTATTCCATTTGTCAGAAGGCATACTAATACACTATTCCATTTGTCAGAAGGCATAATAATAATACACTATTCCATTTGTCAGAAGGCATAATAATACACTATTCCATTTGTCAGAAGGCATAATAATACACTATTCCATTTGTCAGAAGGCACACTAATAATACACTATTCCATTTGTCAGAAGGCATAATAATACACTATTCCATTTGTCAGAAGGCATAATAATACACTATTCCATTTGTCAGAAGGCATAATAATACACTATTCCATTTGTCAGAAGGCATACTAATACACTATTCCATTTGTCAGAAGGCATACTAATACACTATTCCATTTGTCAGAAGGCATAATAATAATACACTATTCCATTTGTCAGAAGGCATAATAATACACTATTCCATTTGTCAGAAGGCATACTAATAATACACTATTCCATTTGTCAGAAGGCATACTAATACACTATTCCATTTGTCAGAAGGCATAATAATACACTATTCCATTTGTCAGAAGGCATACTAATACACTATTCCATTTGTCAGAAGGCATAATAATACACTATTCCATTTGTCAGAAGGCATAATAATACACTATTCCATTTGTCAGAAGGCATACTAATACACTATTCCATTTGTCAGAAGGCATACTAATACACTATTCCATTTGTCAGAAGGCATAATAATAATACACTATTCCATTTGTCAGAAGGCATACTAATAATACACTATTCCATTTGTCAGAAGGCACACTAATACACTATTCCATTTGTCAGAAGGCACACTAATAATACACTATTCCATTTGTCAGAAGGCATAATAATAATACACTATTCCATTTGTCAGAAGGCATACTAATACACTATTCCATTTGTCAGAAGGCATACTAATAATACACTATTCCATTTGTCAGAAGGCATAATAATACACTATTCCATTTGTCAGAAGGCATACTAATACACTATTCCATTTGTCAGAAGGCATAATAAAAATACACTATTCCATTTGTCAGAAGGCATAATAATACACTATTCCATTTGTCAGAAGGCATACTAATACACTATTCCATTTGTCAGAAGGCATAATAAAAATACACTATTCCATTTGTCAGAAGGCATAATAATACACTATTCCATTTGTCAGAAGGCATAATAATACACTATTCCATTTGTCAGAAGGCATAATAATACACTATTCCATTTGTCAGAAGGCATACTAATAATACACTATTCCATTTGTCAGAAGGCATAATAATACACTATTCCATTTGTCAGAAGGCATAATAATAATACCCTATTCCATTTGTCAGAAGGCATACTAATACACTATTCCATTTGTCAGAAGGCATACTAATACACTATTCCATTTGTCAGAAGGCATTAATAATAATACACTATTCCATTTGTCAGAAGGCATAATAATAATACACTATTCCATTTGTCAGAAGGCATAATAATAATACACTATTCCATTTGTCAGAAGGCACACTAATACACTATTCCATTTGTCAGAAGGCATAATAATACACTATTCCATTTGTCAGAAGGCACACTAATAATACACTATTCCATTTGTCAGAAGGCATAATAATACACTATTCCATTTGTCAGAAGGCATACTAATAATACACTATTCCATTTGTCAGAAGGCATAATAATACACTATTCCATTTGTCAGAAGGCATAATAATACACTATTCCATTTGTCAGAAGGCATACTAATACACTATTCCATTTGTCAGAAGGCATACTAATACACTATTCCATTTGTCAGAAGGCATACTAATACACTATTCCATTTGTCAGAAGGCATAATAATACACTATTCCATTTGTCAGAAGGCATACTAATACACTATTCCATTTGTCAGAAGGCATAATAATACACTATTCCATTTGTCAGAAGGCATACTAATACACTATTCCATTTGTCAGAAGGCATAATAATACACTATTCCATTTGTCAGAAGGCATAATAATACACTATTCCATTTGTCAGAAGGCATAATAATACACTATTCCATTTGTCAGAAGGCATACTAATACACTATTCCATTTGTCAGAAGGCACACTCCTCTGAATAACTTGAGGAATGTAATGCTGATGGACATAAAACAGTACAACAAGTATATAGAACTAACTAACCTCATTTAGAAATATCACTATCACGTCATGTTTCCCCTACGGGTATCAATAAAGTTAATTGAATCGAAAGTGAATTATTGGATATAAATAACGTTTGATTGAATCTAATCTCTAGGCTAACTAAGTTAATTTAGTTAATTTAGAAGTAACACAAACACAAACATGCTGAGAAGTAGCTTGGATTCAGGAGTTGACATTTACTGAAAGGAGGTGTGTTGTGTTCTCCCATTAAATTGAATTGAATTGAATCTTACTGTTACGTTTCAGGAGAAGACCCAGATGCAGACACTGTTAAAATAACAAAAGTTTATTACAGATCAGAGGTCAGTAATCCAGATCAGAGTCCATAAGGTACAGAACAGCAGGCAGGCTCAGGGTCAGGGTAGACCGAATGGTAAAAACTGGGAAAACTAGAAAACAGGTACTAGAAAATGCACGGCCCCAATGTGTAGGAATAGTTAGGAACTAGAAAAAGATAGGAGCGAGGGGAAAACGCTGGTAGACTTGACAAACAAAACAAACTGGCAACAGACAAACAGAGAGCACAGGTATAAATACACAGGGGATAATGGGGAAGATGGGCGACACCTGGATGGGGGTGTAGACAATCACAAAGACAGGTGAAACAGATCAGGGTGTGACACTTTCCTCTAGGCCAAAGAGATTAATGCAGTTGTATTTAGTTTCATCTAACCTCTTGGCCAAGGTAAATACAATTTGGTTGAATTGTATTGAATGTAACCTCTAGGCCAAAGAGATGAATACTGTTTGGTTGAATTGTATTGAATGTAACCTCTAGGCCAAAGAGATGAATACTGTTTGGTTGAATTGTATTGAATGTAACCTCTAGGCCAAAGAGATGAATACGGTTTGGTTGAATTGTATCGAATGTAACCTCCAGGCCAAAGAGTTGTTCCTCCTGAGGAAGACGCTGGAGGAGATGGAGTTGAGGATCGACAGTCAGAAACAGACCCTGGGGGCCAGAGACCAGTCTATCAAGAAACTACTGGAGATGCTGCAGAGCAAAGGTATGGTGGGGTTCACACACACACACACACACACACACACACACACACACACACACACACACACACACACACACACACACACACACACACACACACACACTCTTAAAAGCATCACTATGGTGTGTATTCCAGGTCTGTCAGCCAAGGCCTCAGAGGAAGACCATGAGAGGACCAGGAGACTGGCTGAGGCTGAGATGCACATCCACCACCTAGACAGTCTACTGGAACAGAAAGACAAGGAGACCAACGCCCTACGAGAGGTGAGGGTGTGTGTGAAGGTATGGGGGAGAGGGGGAGAGAAGGAGAGAGCGAAACAGAGGAGGGGAGGGGAGATAATTAATTCATAACTCCATGGTTACCACAGAGTTCCTCCAGAGTGTCGTTATGTGCTGGTCACGCTCAATGAAACAACACTCTGTTACCACAGAGCCCCACAGCTAACTGAATTCATTACAGCTCTGTTACCACAGAGCCCCACAGCTAACTGAATTCATTACAGCTCTGTTACCACAGAACCCCACAGCTAACTGAATTCATTACAGCTCTGTTACCACAGAGCCCCACAGCTAACTGAATTCATTACAGCTCTGTTACCACAGAGCCCCACAGCTAACTGAATTCATTACAGCTCTGTTACCACAGAGCCCCACAGCTAACTGAATTCATTACAGCTCTGTTACCACAGAGCCCCACAGCTAACTGAATTCATTACAGCTCTGTTACCACAGAACCCCACAGCTAACTGAATTCATTACAGCTCTGTTACCACAGAGCCCCACAGCTAACTGAATTCATTACAGCTCTGTTACCACAGAGCCCCACAGCTAACTGAATTCATTACAGCTCTGTTACCACAGAGCCCCACAGCTAACTGAATTCATTACAGCTCTGTTACCACAGAACCCCACAGCTAACTGAATTCATTACAGCTCTGTTACCACAGAACCCTACTATGGACAGACCTTACCTTTACTATAGACAGACCTTACCTTTACTATAGACAGACCTTATCTTTACTATAGACAGACCTCACCTTTACTATAGACCTTTACTATAGACAGACCTTACCTTTACTATAGACCTTTACTATGGACAGACCTCACCTTTACTATAGACAGACCTTACATTTACTATAGACAGACCTCACCTTTACTATAGACAGACCTTACCTTTACTATGGACAGACCTTACCTTTACTATAGACAGACCTCACCTTTACTATAGACAGACCTTACCTTTACTATAGACAGACCTCACCTTTACTATAGACCTTTACTATAGACAGACCTCACCTTTACTATAGACAGACCTTTCCTTTACTATATACCTTTACTATAGACAGACCTTACCTTTACTATAGACCTTTACTATAGACAGACCTTACCTTTACTATAGATAGACCTCACCTTTACTATAGACAGACCTTACCTTTACTATAGACCTTTACTATAGACAGACCTTACCTTTACTATAGATAGACCTCACCTTTACTATAGACAGACCTTACCTTTACTATAGACAGACCTTACCTTTACTATGGACAGACCTTACCTTTACTATAGACATACCTCACTTTTACTATAGACCTTTACTATAGACAGACCTTACCTTTACTATAGACCTTTACTATAGACAGACCTCACCTTTACTATAGACAGACCTCACCTTTACTATAGACATTTACTATAGACAGACCTTACCTTTACTATAGACCTTTACTATAGACAGACCGCACCTTTACTATAGACCTTTACTATAGACAGACCTTACCTTTACTATAGACCTTTACTATAGACAGACCTCACCTTTACTATAGACAGACCTTACCTTTACTATATACCTTTACTATAGACAGACCTCACCTTTACTATAGACAGACCTTACCTTTACTATAGACAGATAACACCTTTACTATAGATAGACCTCACCTTTACTATAGACAGACCTTACCTTTACTATAGACAGACCTTACCTTTACTATGGACAGACCTTACCTTTACTATAGACAGACCTCACCTTTACTATAGACAGACCTTACCTTTACTATAGACAGATCTCACCTTTACCATAGACAGACCTTACCTTTACTATAGACATACCTCACCTTTACCATAGACAGACCTTACCTTTACTATAGACAGACCTTACCTTTACTATGGACAGACCTTACCTTTACTATAGACATACCTCACTTTTACTATAGACCTTTACTATAGACAGACCTTACCTTTACTATAGACCTTTACTATAGACAGACCTCACCTTTACTATAGACAGACCTCACCTTTACTATAGACATTTACTATAGACAGACCTTACCTTTACTATAGACCTTTACTATAGACAGACCTTACCTTTACTATAGACCTTTACTATAGACAGACCTTACCTTTACTATAGATAGACCTCACCTTTACTATAGACAGACCTTACCTTTACTATAGACAGACCTTACCTTTACTATGGACAGACCTTACCTTTACTATAGACATACCTCACTTTTACTATAGACCTTTACTATAGACAGACCTTACCTTTACTATAGACCTTTACTATAGACAGACCTCACCTTTACTATAGACAGACCTCACCTTTACTATAGACATTTACTATAGACAGACCTTACCTTTACTATAGACCTTTACTATAGACAGACCGCACCTTTACTATAGACCTTTACTATAGACAGACCTTACCTTTACTATAGACCTTTACTATAGACAGACCTCACCTTTACTATAGACAGACCTTACCTTTACTATATACCTTTACTATAGACAGACCTCACCTTTACTATAGACAGACCTTACCTTTACTATAGACAGATAACACCTTTACTATAGATAGACCTCACCTTTACTATAGACAGACCTTACCTTTACTATAGACAGACCTTACCTTTACTATGGACAGACCTTACCTTTACTATAGACAGACCTCACCTTTACTATAGACAGACCTTACCTTTACTATAGACAGATCTCACCTTTACCATAGACAGACCTTACCTTTACTATAGACATACCTCACCTTTACCATAGACAGACCTTACCTTTACTATAGACAGACCTTACCTTTACTATGGACAGACCTTACCTTTACTATAGACATACCTCACTTTTACTATAGACCTTTACTATAGACAGACCTTACCTTTACTATAGACCTTTACTATAGACAGACCTCACCTTTACTATAGACAGACCTCACCTTTACTATAGACATTTACTATAGACAGACCTTACCTTTACTATAGACCTTTACTATAGACAGACCGCACCTTTACTATAGACCTTTACTATAGACAGACCTTACCTTTACTATAGACCTTTACTATAGACAGACCTCACCTTTACTATAGACAGACCTTACCTTTACTATATACCTTTACTATAGACAGACCTCACCTTTACTATAGACAGACCTTACCTTTACTATAGACAGATAACACCTTTACTATAGATAGACCTCACCTTTACTATAGACAGACCTTACCTTTACTATAGACAGACCTTACCTTTACTATGGACAGACCTTACCTTTACTATAGACAGACCTCACCTTTACTATAGACAGACCTTACCTTTACTATAGACAGATCTCACCTTTACCATAGACAGACCTTACCTTTAATATAGACATACCTCACCTTTACTATAGACAGACCTTACCTTTACTATAGACCTTTACTATAGACAGACCTTACCTTTACTATAGACAGACCTCACCTTTACTATAGACAGACCTTACCTTTACTATAGACAGATCTCACCTTTACCATAGACAGACCTTACCTTTACTATAGACATACCTCACCTTTACTATAGACAGACCTTACCTTTACTATAGACAGATCTCACCTTTACCATAGACAGACCTTACCTTTACTATAGACATACCTCACCTTTACTACAGACAGACCTTACCTTTACTATAGACAGACCTCACCTTTACTATAGAACTTTACTATAGACAGACCTTAGCTTTACTATAAAGCTTTACTATAGACAGACCTTACCTTTACTATAGACAGACCTCACCTTTACTGTAGACAGACCTTACCTTTACTATAGACAGACCTCACCTTTACTATAGACAGACCTTACCTTTACTATAGACAGATCTCACCTTTACCATAGACAGACCTTACCTTTACTATAGACATACCTCACCTTTACTACAGACAGACCATACCTTTACTATAGACAGACCTTACCTTTACTATAGACAGACCTTACCTTTACTATAGACAGACCGTACCTTTACTATAGACAGACCTTACCTTTACTATAGACAGACCTTAGCTTTACTATAGACAGACCTTAGCTTTACTATAGACAGACCTTACCTTTACTGTAGACAGACCTTGCCAGAACGACACCAGAGGAGAAAGTCAGAGAGTCAGTCTGATCAGCATTCAGACCCACACTTTGACAGGACGGGAATCTCCTCCCCTCCCTCCCTCCCTCATTCCGTGGTTCTGTATTCTGGTCAGGCAGTAGCACAGACACCCATTAACCTCCTCCAGCCTCAGAGGAACTGAATGACCACTCTGACACCTAGTGGGGAGAGGAGGAACTGCACCAGTTTCACCACAACACCAGTTTTTCATAACATCTTTGGTTGTCTTGAGAATACATCCACCAAGTGTAAATGAAGTGCAGCCCTGTTAAATAAACATGGTTTTCCCCAATGATGAAATGGGGAAAGAGTTTGGGAAACACGGCACTAAAATAAGCCACTTTAAGCTACTTATATAAGCTGAGAAAATGTATTTGTCTTTGTCTTCATGACTGTAATGACCAGACAAGACAGAACAGCCCTCATTCCACCCACTGCTAACCATCAGATCAGTGTCTAGAGGCATTCAACTCTGTGTGCCACATCTGTGTTGCCCGGGGAACCTCATACACAAGGACAGCCCTATCATCTATCCCATAATAGCACTGCTTTAGTTCCAGTAGGAATGACTCATCTCCACTGAACCATATTGCTCATGACACAGAGAAAAAGAGAGAGACAGAGAAAGAGAGAGACAGAAAGAGAGAGACACAGAGAGAGAGAGAGAGACAGAGAGAGAGAGAGACAGAGCCAGAGAGAGAGAGAGACAGAGAGAGAGAGAGAGAGAGAGAGAGACAGACAGAGAGAGAGACAGAGAGAGACAGACAGACAGAGAGAGAGACAGAGAGAGAGAGAGAGACAGGGAGAGAGAGAGGGAGAGAATGTGTCAGGGAGAGAGAGAGAGAGAGGGAGGGAAGGTGTCAGGGAGAGAGAGAGGGAGGGAAGGTGTCAGGGAGAGAGAGAGGGAGGGAAGGTGTTAGTGAGAGAGAGAGAGGGAGGGAAGGTGTCAGGGAGAGAGAGGGAGGGAAGGTGTCAGGGAGAAAGAGAGAGAGGGAAGGTGTCAGGGAGAGAGAGAGGGAGGGAAGGTGTCAGGGAGAGAGAGAGGGAGGGAAGGTGTCAGGGAGAGAGAGAGGGAGGGAAGGTGTCAGGGAGAGAGAGAGGGAGGGAAGGTGTCAGGGAGAGAGAGAGGGAGGGAAGGTGTCAGGGAGAGAGAGAGGGAGGGAAGGTGTCAGGGAGAGAGAGAGGGAGGGAAGGTGTCAGGGAGAGAGAGAGGGAGGGAAGGTGTCAGGGAGAGAGAGAGGGAGGGAAGGTGTCAGGGAGAGAGAGAGAGGGAGGGAAGGTGTCAGGGAGAGAGAGGGGGAGGGAAGGTGTCAGGGAGAGAGAGAGGGAGGGAAGGTGTCAGGGAGAGAGAGAGGGAGGGAAGGTGTCAGGGAGAGAGAGAGGGAGGGAAGGTGTCAGGGAGAGAGAGAGGGAGGGGAAGGTGTCAGGGAGAGAGAGAGGGAGGGAAGGTGTCAGGGAGAGAGAGGGAGGGAAGGTGTCAGGGAGAGAGAGAGGGAGGGAAGGTGTCAGGGAGAGAGAGAGGGAGGGAAGGTGTCAGGGAGAGAGAGAGAGAGGGAGGGAAGGTGTCAGGGAGAGAGAGAGGGAGGGAAGGTGTCAGGGAGAGAGAGAGAGAGGGAAGGTGTCAGGGAGAGAGAGAGGGAGGGAAGGTGTCAGGGAGAGAGAGAGAGGGAGGGAAGGTGTCAGGGAGAGAGAGAGAGAGGGAAGGTGTCAGGGAGAGAGAGAGGAGGGAAGGTGTCAGGGAGAGAGAGAGGGAGGGAAGGTGTCAGGGAGAGAGAGAGGGAGGGAAGGTGTCAGGGAGAGAGAGAGGGAGGGAAGGTGTCAGGGAGAGAGAGAGGGAGGGAAGGTGTCAGGGAGAGAGAGAGAGGGAGGGAAGGTGTCAGGGAGAGAGAGAGGGAGGGAAGGTGTCAGGGAGAGAGAGAGGGAGGAAGGTGTCAGGGAGAGAGAGGGAGGGAAGGTGTCAGGGAGAGAGAGAGGGAGGAAGGTGTCAGGGAGAGAGAGAGGGAGGGAAGGTGTCAGGGAGAGAGAGAGGGAGGGAAGGTGTCAGGGAGAGAGAGGGGGAGGGAAGGTGTCAGTGAGAGAGAGAGGGAGGGAAGGTGTCAGGGAGAGAGAGGGGGAGGGAAGGTGTCAGGGAGAGAGAGGGGGAGGGAAGGTGTCAGGGAGAGAGAGAGGGAGGGAAGGTGTTAGTGAGAGAGAGGGGGAGGGAAGGTGTCAGGGAGAGAGAGAGGAGGGAAGGTGTTAGTGAGAGAGAGGGGGAGGGAAGGTGTCAGGGAGAGAGAGAGGGAGGGAAGGTGTTAGTGAGAGAGAGGGGGAGGGAAGGTGTCAGGGAGAGAGAGAGGGAGGGAAGGTGTTAGTGAGAGAGAGGGGGAGGGAAGGTGTCAGGGAGAGAGTTTTTATATTATTTAGAGAACAGCAGAAGCTGCTCCTTGTCTTTTCTTAGCAGAACAGTTGTAAGCAGTAAACTCATAAAGATCTCTCTGACCTCCCTGTACCCTTTAACACTCTCCTGTGACATGCAAGTGCACCCTGTGGGTGTGTACATTGCCAATTCCTGAGAAATTAGGCGCACTGTCTGTTTCCTCTCAATTCCAAATCAATTCAAGGGGCTTTATTGACATGGGAAACATATGTTAACATTACCAAAGCAAGTGAGGTAGATAATATATAAAGTGAAATAAACAATAAAAAATGAACAGTAAACATTACACTCACAAAAGTTACAAAAGAATAAAGACATTACAAATGTCATATTATATATATATATATACAGTGTTGTAACAATCTCTCTCTCACTCTCTCTCTCTCACTCTCTCACTCTCTCTCTCTCTCTCACTCTCTGTCTCCCCCTCTCTCACTCACTCACTCACTCACTCACTCACTCACTCACTCACTCACTCACTCACTCACTCACTCACTCACTCATTAATAGTGAAAGGCTGTTCCAGGTACTTTATCTGACCCCTCCTCTGTAACTCAGACCAATAGTGAAAGGCTGTTCCAGGTACTTTATCTGACCCCTCCTCTGTAACTCAGACCAATAGTGAAAGGCTGTTCCAGGTACTTTATCTGACCCCTCCTCTGTAACTCAGACCAATAGTGAAAGGCTGTTCCAGGTACTTTATCTGACCCCTCCTCTGTAACTCAGACCAATAGTGAAAGGCTGTTCCAGGTACTTTATCTGACCCCTCCTCTGTAACTCAGACCAATAGTGAAACATGGTCCAGAACTACTGGACTTTCCTGTGGAACTGAACCGGCTGCAGTGGTTCAGACACACAGCGTTGGATGGAGAGAACAAACATGTCCACATGATTTGACAAGGATACATCCACATATCACAGAGAGTCTATTTTCTGTTTATGTGAGGAAGAGAATCTATGGGAGTCTGTGTGTGTGTCCATGCATTTACAGTGTGTGTGTGTGTGTGTGTGTGTGTGCGTGTGCACTGTACAGTCCATTTCCACCACCGCACCCAGCACCAGAACCTCTCTCTCCTTTGTTAGTCCTGTCTTCTACACTAGAAAGCCTGCCTTAGTTCTCTCTGTAGGACCCTCAGGACAACTCCCATTAGTTCTCTCTGTAGGACCCTCAGGACAACTCCCATTAGTTCTCTCTGTAGGACCCTCAGGACAACTCCCATTAGTTCTCTCTGTAGGACCCTCAGGACAACTCCCATTAGTTCTCTCTGTAGGACCCTCAGTCACAGGAGCAAGGCAACGTGACTCTCTCCCCTCTCTCTCTCTCTCTCTCTCTCTCTCTCTCTCTCTCTCTCTCTCTCTCTCTCTCTCTCTCTCTCTCTCTCTCTCCTGGTCACGATGACAGTCACCATGCTGTTGGGTTCTCTCCTGGTCATGATGACAGTCACCATGCTGTTGGGTTCTGTCCTGGTCATGATGACAGTCACCATGCTGTTGGGTTCTGTCCTGGTCATGATGACAGTCACCATGCTGTTGGGTTCTGTCCTGGTCATGATGACAGTCACCATGCTGTTGTGTTCTCTCCTGGTCATGATGACAGTCACCATGCTGTTGGGTTCTCTCCTGGTCATGATGACAGTCACCATGCTGTTGTGTTCTCTCCTGGTCATGATGACAGTCACCATGCTGTTGGGTTCTCTCCTGGTCATGATGACAGTCACCATGCTGTTGTGTTCTCTCCTGGTCATGATGACAGTCACTATGCTGTTGTGTTCTCTCCTGGTCATGATGACAGTCACTATGCTGTTGTGTTCTCTCCTGGTCATGATGACAGTCACTATGCTGTTGTGTTCTCTCCTGGTCATGATGACAGTCACTATGCTGTTGTGTTCTCTCCTGGTCATGATGACAGTCACTATGCTGTTGTGTTCTCTCCTGCTCATGATGACACTATGTGTCTAATGACACTAGTCACTATGCTGCTAACCACCACCACCATGCTGTACCCTGTCTCTCCTCAGGAGCTGCACCGACGGAGCTATGAAGGAGCCCCTGAATCAGCCAAGACCAAGGCCCTGCAGACCGTCATCGAGATGAAGGTGAGAGAGAGAGAGAGAGAGAGAGAGAGAGAGAGAGAGGGAGAGAGAGGTTGGTTAGAGAGAGTGTGTATGCTCATGTTTCACTTAGAATATCAAAGTGAGACCGTCATCAAGATGAAGGTGGTTGTGTTTGTCCAAGCTTGTGTGAGGTGAGAGATTGACTTCCTGTACAATGTGAGAAACGGTAATATTACAATGTGAGTCGAGTCATATGAGTCACCCTTTACAGTGAAACTCTAACTTACGAGCCCTTTCCCAACTATTCAGTCACCCTTTACAGTGAAACTATAACTTACGAGCCCTTTCCCAAAGTGTGTGTTTGTGTCTAACTGTGTGGTGTCTCTTGTGGTAGGACTCTAAGGTTCAGTCTCTGGAGCGATGTCTGAGGGACCTGGAGGAAGTGTGTGTGTCTAACTGTGTGTGTTCTCTTGTGGTAGGACTCTAAGGTTCAGTCTCTGGAGCGATGTCTGAGGGACCTGGAGGAAGTGTGTGTGTGTGTCTAACTGTGTGTGTTCTCTTGTGGTAGGACTCTAAGGTCCAGTCTCTGGAGCGAGGTCTGAGGGACCTGGAGGAAGTGTGTGTGTGTGTGTGTGTCTAACTGTGTGTGTTCTCTTGTGGTAGGACTCTAAGGTCCAGTCTCTGGAGCGAGGTCGGAGGGACCTGGAGGAAGTGTGTGTGTGTGTGTGTTTGTGCCTAACTGTGTGTGTTCTCTTGTGGTAGGACTCTAAGGTCCAGTCTCTGGAGCAAGGTCTGAGGGACCTGGAGGAAGTGTGTGTGTGTGTGTGTGTGTGTCTAACTGTGTGTGTTCTCTTGTGGTAGGACTCTAAGGTCCAGTCTCTGGAGCGAGGTCTGAGGGACCTGGAGGAAGTGTGTGTGTGTGTGTGTGTGTGTCTAACTGTGTGTGTTCTCTTGTGGTAGGACTCTAAGGTCCAGTCTCTGGAGCGAGGTCTGAGGGACCTGGAGGAAGTGTGTGTGTGTGTGTGTGTGTCTAACTGTGTGCGTTCTCTTGTGGTAGGACTCTAAGGTCCAGTCTCTGGAGCGAGGTCTGAGGGACCTGGAGGAAGTGTGTGTGTGTGTGTGTGTGTGTGTGTGTGTCTAACTGTGTGTGTTCTCTTGTGGTAGGACTCTAAGGTCCAGTCTCTGGAGCGAGGTCTGAGGGACCAGGAGGAAGTGTGTGTGTGTGCCTAACTCTGTGTGTTCTCTTGTGGTAGGACTCTAAGGTCCAGTCTCTGGAGCGAGGTCTGAGGGACCTGGAGGAAGTGTGTGTGTGTGTGTGTGTGTGTGTGTGTGTGTGTGTGTGTGTGTGTGTGTGTGTGTGTGTGTGTGTGTGTGTGTGTGTGTGTGTGTGTGTGTGTGTGTGTGTGTGTGTCTAACTGTGTGTGTTCTCTTGTGGTAGGACTCTAAGGTCCAGTCTCTGGAGCGAGGTCTGAGGGACCAGGAGGAAGTGTGTGTGTGTGCCTAACTGTGTGTGTTCTCTTGTGGTAGGACTCTAAGGTCCAGTCTCTGGAACGAGGTCTGAGGGACCTGGAGGAAGTGTGTGTGTGTCTAACTGTGTGTGTTCTCTTGTGGTAGGACTCTAAGGTCCAGTCTCTGGAACGAGGTCTGAGGGACCTGGAGGAAGTGTGTGTGTGTCTAACTGTGTGTATTCTCTTGTGGTAGGACTCTAAGGTCCAGTCTCTGGAACGAGGTCTGAGGGACCTGGAGGAAGAGATTGAGATGTTAAAGTCTAACGGGGCTCTGAGCACTGAGGAGAGAGAGGAGGAGATGAAACAGATGGAGGTGTACAGATCCCACTCCAAGTTCATGAAGAACAAGGTAACAGCACATCACCACCAACTACAGTAACTACTCAGTACAGAACTCTGTCTAAAGAGCATGTTGATTATCATTCAGCTTCTGATGCATCTGCTCTTCAGTTCTCTGTTTCCTACTGGAACCAGCAGCCTGCCCTGTACACTAGAGACAAGCATGTGTTCATCTGGTCTTCAGTTCTCTGTGTTTTCTAGTGGAACCAGCATCCTGCCCTGTACACTAGAGACAACCATGTGTTCATCTGGTCTTCAGTTCTCTGTGTTTTCTAGTGGAACCAGCATCCTGCCCTGTACACTAGAGACAACCATGTGTTCATCTACTATTGTGTTCTTGTTACCAATGATTGACTGCTTGTGGAAACTTTTCCAAGGTTATATAGAAAATACCATCTTGTATGCAAGGTGGTTGTTGATTGGCTGTCCAAAAGCTGGTTACTGATTGGCCCTGTGTTGCCTACATCATGGCTCCTGATTGGTGGTGGTGCTTATCGTCCTGGTAACAGCCAGGTAACTGACTCTCCTGACAGGTAGAGCAGCTGAAGGAGGAGCTGTCTCAGAGAGAGGTCCAGGGGGAGGAGCTTAAGCAGAAGGCTGCCGACCTGCAGCAGGAAGTGTCTGCCGTAAGGAAGGACTACACAGCGCTCGCTCTCTCTCTTTAACCTGTCAACTCTGACCTTTTAACCTCGTAGAACCTTTCTGACCTCCACAACACAGCAGCCTTGCCTTGCTGACCCTCGCTAAAGAGAATACCCATGTGACCGCTGTGAGAGGAAAACCCAGTATGAGGATAGAGGATCTCAGATAAGTGGTGTGAGAGGAAACCCCAGTATGAGGAACTCAGATAAGTGATGTGAGAGGAACCCCAGTATGAGGCTAGAGGAACCCCAGTATGAGGCTAGAGGAACCCCAGTATGAGGCAAGAGGAACTCAGATAAGTGGTGTGAGAGGAACCCCAGTATGAGGAACTCAGATAAGTGGTGTGAGAGAAAACCCGGTATGAGGCAAGAGAAACTCAGATAAGTGGTGTGAGAGGAACCCAAGTATGAGGCAAGAGGAACCCCAGTATGAGGCTAGAGGAACTCAGATAAGTGGAGTGAGAGAAACCCCAGTATGAGGCAAGAGGATCTCAGATAAGTGATGTGAGAGGAACCCCAGTATGAGGAACTCAGATAAGTGGTGTGAGAGGAACCCCAGTATGAGGCTAGAGGAACCCCAGTATGAGGCTAGAGAACCCCCAGTATGAGGCAAGAGGAACCCCAGTATGAGGCTAGAGGAACCCCAGTATGAGGCTAGAGAAACCCCAGTATGAGGCAAGAGGAACCCCAGTATGAGGCTAGAGGAACCCCAGTATGAGGCTAGAGGGACCCCAGTATGAGGCAAGAGGAACTCAGATAAGTGGTGTGAGAGGAACCCCAGTATGAGGAACTCAGATAAGTGGTGTGAGAGAAAACCCGGTATGAGGCAAGAGAAACTCAGATAAGTGGTGTGAGAGGAACCCAAGTATGAGGCAAGAGGAACCCCAGTATGAGGCTATAGGAACTCAGATAAGTGGTGTGAGAGGGACCCCAGTATGAGGCAAGAGGAACCCCAGTATGAGGCTAGAGGAACTCAGATAAGTGGTGTGAGAGGGACCCCAGTATGAGGCAAGAGGAACCCCAGTAAGAGGCCAGAGGAACCCCAGTATGAGGCTAGAGGAACCCCAGCATGAGGCTAGAGGAACTCAGATAAGTGGTGTGAGAGGAACCCCAGTATGAGGCAAGAGGAACCCCAGTATGAGGCTAGAGGAACTCAGATAAGTGGTGTGAGAGGAACCCCAGTATGAGGCTAGAGGAACTCAGATAAGTGGTGTGAGAGAAACCCCAGTATGAGGAACTCAGATAAGTGGTGTGAGAGGAACCCCAGTATGAGGCAAGAGGAACCCCAGTATGAGGCTAGAGGAACTCAGATAAGTGGTGTGAGAGGAACCCCAGTATGAGGCAAGAGGAACTCAGATAAGTGGTGTGAGAGGAACCCCAGTATGAGGCAAGAGGAACCCCAGTATGAGGCTAGAGGAACCCCAGTATGAGGCTAGAGGAACTCAGATAAGTGGTGTGAGAGGAACCCCAGTATGAGGCAAGAGGAACTCAGATAAGTGGTGTGAGAGGAACCCCAGTATGAGGCAAGATGAACTCAGATAAGTGGTGTGAGAGGAACCCCAGTATGAGGCAAGAAGAATTCAGATAAGTGGTGTGAGAGAAACCCCAGAATGTTCACTATTAGAAAAATCTATCAATTCTCAATTAGAGAAATATAGATAATTCACCTTGAGAGAAACCCAGATAATTGTTGTCTGCAAAGCTTGGACTGCCTCTAGTCCAGCTACTTATTCAGTTATATCAGTGCCGGAAGGAGCTAGACCTGGGCCTGCTAGACCTGAGCCTGCTGGGCCTGGGCCTGCTAGACCTGGGCCTGCTAGACCTGGGCCTGTTAGACCTGGGCCTGCTGGGCCTGCTAGACCTGGGCCTGTTAGACCTGGGCCTGCTGGGCCTGCTAGACCTGGGCCTGCTGGGCCTGCTAGACCTGGGCCTGCTGGGCCTGCTAGACCTGGGCCTGTTAGACCTGGGCCTGCTGGGCCTGCTAGACCTGAGCCTGCTAGACCTGAGCCTGCTGGGCCTGGGCCTGCTAGACCTGGGCCTGCTAGACCTGAGCCTGCTAGACCTGGGCCTGCTAGACCTGAGCCTGCTGGGCCTGGGTCTGCTAGACCTGGGCCTGCTAGACCTGGGCCTGCTAGACCTGAGCCTGCTGGGCCTGGGCCTGCTAGACCTGGGCCTGCTAGACCTGGGCCTGCTGGGCCTGCTAGACCTGAGCCTGCTAGACCTGAGCCTGCTAGACCTGGGCCTGCTAGACCTGGGCCTGCTAGACCTGGGCCTGCTGGGCCTGCTAGACCTGGGCCTGCTAGACCTGGGCCTGCTGGGCCTGCTAGACCTGGGCCTGCTAGACCTGGGCCTGCTGGGCCTGCTAGACCTGGGCCTGCTAGACCTGGGCCTGCTGGGCCTGCTAGACCTGGGCCTGCTGGGCCTGCTAGACCTGGGCCTGCTAGACCTGGGCCTGCTGGGCCTGCTAGACCTGGGCCTGCTAGACCTGTCCTATATGTATGAGGACAGGAAGAACATTTTCCAGAAGGGAAATGAGAAACTTCCCTCTCAGAAACTTCAATAGAAGCGGTGATCTATTGATTAGCAGAGAAACACCAGTAACCCTGAGGACAGTATGATCCACGGTCTCTACGTAGAGGTGACATCTTTTGGAAAGAGTGTGTGTGTGTGTATTGACAGTGTGTGGACAGAGTTTGGAAGGCAACAACACAGCAGCAGGATGAAACACTTGACTGGCAGCAGTCGTATCAGTCCAGACACAGTGTTACTACAAAGGCAGGTTGTGTGGGCGGCTGCCCTGTCAGATAGGGTCACTGGGTCTCTCATCAGGTCAGGGAGGCAGAGCTGCCCAGTGCTGCACTGAGAGGTCTGGCATCACACTACACTCTCTGGGACACTTTCATCTTTCCCTCTCTGTTGTCATCCTTTCTTTCTATCGTTCTCTGTCTTGTTCCCTCAGCGCTGGTTGGAGTAGAGCTGTGAACACTAACAACCACAGCAACATGTTTATGGCTTCTAGTATTTCTCTCTCTTTCTCCTGGTTGTTTTTAGCATGCCTCTTCTCTAGGGTGACTGCTAGACAGGCTACTGTAGATGTACACTAGACTACTAAGCTGCTTGTTCTAACCTCTCTCTCTCTCTCTCTCTCTCTCTCTCTCTCTCTCTCTCTCTCTGTCTCTCTCTCTGTCTCTCTCTCTGTCTCCCTCTCCCTTTCGCTCTCTGTCTCTCTTTCTGTCTCTCTCTCTCCCTTTCTCACATTCTCTGATGCGCCCACACTAAATAATTTATGTTTTATTCACTCGTTGCTGACACTGCAAAAACATCCCCACAATAACTAACCCCATCAGCTACAGTGGAGAGATATTAACTAACCCCATCAGCTATAGTGGGGAGGTATTAACTAACCCCATCAGCTATAGTGGGGAGGTATTAACTAACCCCATCAGCTATAGTGGGGAGGTATTAACTAACCCCATCAGCTACAGTGGGGAGGTATTAACTAACCCCATCAGCTACAGTGGGGAGGTATTAACTAACCCCATCAGCTACAGTGGAGAGATATTAACTAACCCCATCAGCTACAGTGGAGAGGTATTAACTAACCCCATCAGCTATAGTGGGGAGGTATTATCAAACCCCATCAGCTACAGTGGAGAGATATTAACTAACCCCATCAGCTACAGTGGAGAGGTATTAACTAACCCCATCAGCTATAGTGGGGAGGTATTATCAAACCCCATCAGCTACAGTGGAGAGATATTAACTAACCCCATCAGCTACAGTGGAGAGATATTAACTAACCCCATCAGCTATAGTGGGGAGGTATTATCAAACCCCATCAGCTACAGTGGAGAGATATTAACTAACCCCATCAGCTATAGTGGGGAGATATTAACTAACCCCATCAGCTACAGTGGGGAGTTATTAACTAACCCCATCAGCTATAGTGGGGAGATATTAACTAACCCCATCAGCTATAGTGGGGAGGTATTAACTAACCCCATCAGCTACAGTGGAGAGATATTAACTAACCCCATCAGCTACAGTGGGGAGGTATTAACTAACCCCATCAGCTACAGTGGAGAGGTATTAACTAACCCCATCAGCTACAGTGGGGAGGTATTATCAAACCCCATCAGCTACAGTGGGGAGGTATTAACTAACCCAATCAGCTACAGTGGGGAGGTATTAACTAACCCCATCAGCTACAGTGGAGAGATATTAACTAACCCCATCAGCTACAGTGGAGAGATATTAACTAACCCCATCAGCTACAGTGGAGAGATATTAACTAACCCCATCAGCTACAGTGGAGAGATATTATCTAACCCCATCAGCTATAGTGGGGAGGTATTAACTAACCCCATCAGCTACAGTGGAGAGGTATTAACTAACCCCATCAGCTACAGTGGAGAGGTATTAACTAACCCCATCAGCTACAGTGGGGAGGTATTAACTAACCCCATCAGCTACAGTGGAGAGATATTAACTAACCCCATCAGCTACAGTGGAGAGATATTAACTAACCCCATCAGCTACAGTGGGGAGGTATTAACTAACCCCATCAGCTATAGTGGGGAGGTATTAACTAACCCCATCAGCTACAGTGGGGAGGTATTAACTAACCCCATCAGCTACAGTGGAGAGATATTAACTAACCCCATCAGCTACAGTGGGGAGGTATTAACTAACCCCATCAGCTACAGTGGAGAGATATTAACTAACCCCATCAGCTATAGTGGGGAGGTATTAACTAACCCCATCAGCTACAGTGGAGAGATATTAACTAACCCCATCAGCTATAGTGGGGAGGTATTAACTAACCCCATCAGCTACAGTGGAGAGATATTAACTAACCCCATAATACATTCCCAGTTATAGATGATACAATATCCTATGATAGACAGACTCAATACTAACCTAGAGGGCTGATCATGTATGAATGAAGATACTCAATACTAACCTAGAGGGCTGATCATGTATGAATGGAGATACTCAATACTAACCTAGAGGGCTGATCATGTATGAATGGAGATACTCAATACTAACCTAGAGGGCTGATCATGTATGAATGGAGATACTCAATACTAACCTAGAGGGCTGATTGATTTTATCTCTGTGCTCAGATTGATCAGGTAAAGCAGGACCTCAGCAGGAAGGAGACAGAGCTGATGGGGATGAGGACCAAGCTGGAGACTCTCACCAACCAGTTCTCAGACAGCAAACAGCACATCGAGGTCCTCAAGGAGTCACTGACCGCTAAGGAGCAGCGCTCTACTATCATTCAGACAGAGGTATGTTGTTCAGTGTTAACTCTACTGACAGGGCTCTACTATCATTCAGACAGAGGTGTGTTGTTCAGTGTTAACTCTACTGACAGGGCTCTACTATCATTCAGACAGAGGTGTGTTGTTCAGTGTTAACTCTACTGACAGGGCTCTACTGTCATTCAGACAGAGGTGTGTTGTTCAGTGTTAACTCTACTGACAGGGCTCTACTGTCATTCAGACAGAGGTATGTTGTTCAGTGTTAACTCTACTGACAGGGCTCTACTGTCATTCAGACAGAGGTATGTTGTTCAGTGTTAACTCTACTGACAGGGCTCTACTATCATTCAGACAGAGGTATGTTGTTCAGTGTTAACTCTACTGACAGGGCTCTACTATCATTCAGACAGAGGTATGTTGTTCAGTGTTAACTCTACTGACAGGGCTCTACTATCATTCAGACAGAGGTGTGTTGTTCAGTGTTAACTCTACTGACAGGGCTCTACTATCATTCAGACAGAGGTGTGTTGTTCAGTGTTAACTCTACTGACAGGGCTCTACTGTCATTCAGACAGAGGTGTGTTGTTCAGTGTTAACTCTACTGACAGGGCTCTACTGTCATTCAGACAGAGGTATGTTGTTCAGTGTTAACTCTACTGACAGGGCTCTACTGTCATTCAGACAGAGGTATGTTGTTCAGTGTTAACTCTACTGACAGGGCTCTACTATCATTCAGAGGTATGTTGTTCAGTGTTAACTCTACTGACAGGGCTCTACTGTCATTCAGACAGAGGTGTGTTGTTCAGTGTGAACTCTACTGACAGGGCTCTACTATCATTCAGAGGTATGTTGTTCAGTGTTAACTCTACTGACATTGAGACAGAGGTGTGTTGTTCAGTGTTAACTCTACTGACAGGGCTCTACTATCATTCAGAGGTATGTTGTTCAGTGTTAACTCTACTGACAGGGCTCTACTGTCATTCAGAGGTATGTTGTTCAGTGTTAACTCTACTGACATTGAGACAGAGGTATGTTGTTCAGTGTTAACTCTACTGACAGGGCTCTACTTTCATTCAGACAGAGGTATGTTGTTCAGTGTTAACTCTACTGACAGGGCTCTACTATCATTCAGACAGAGGTATGTTGTTCAGTGTTAACTCTACTGACAGGGCTCTACTATCATTCA
>NW_022265928.1:237500-245984 GCF_002021735.2 Oncorhynchus kisutch
TGTGTGTGTGTGTGTGTGTGTGTGTGTGTGTGTGTGTGTGTGTGTGTGTGTGTGTGTGTGTGTGTGTGTGTGTGTGTGTGTGTGTGTGTGTGTGTGGGGACATGCTGGATGTGAAGGAACGCAGGGCCAACGTCCTCCAGAGGAAGGCATGTCAGAGATGACTAACAGGGAGGATGGTTTTGTTGGTCAACTTGTTCCTCTTATGAAAGTTTCAAGGAAGTACAAAGAGTGTGACGGAAAGAGAATCACTCCTCTTGGCATAACTGTATTGGACAGACAACTGAGTTTCACTCGGGATACGCAGTGAATTTGCTGTCGTAGTGAATCTTTTCTGTTGATTCACAACTCTATTGATTCACAACTCTATTGATTCACAACTCAATTGATTCACAACTCGATTGATTCACAACTCTATTGAATCTCAACTCTATTGATTCACAACTCAATTGAGTCACAACTCGATTGATTCACAACTCTATTGAATCTCAACTCTATTGATTCACAACTCTATTGATTCACAACTCAATTGATTCACAACTCGATTGATTCACAACTCTATTGAATCTCAACTCTATTGATTCACAACTCTATTGATTCACAACTCAATTGAGTCACAACTCGATTGATTCACAACTCTATTGAATCTCAACTCTATTGATTCACAACTCTATTGATTCACAACTCAATTGAGTCACAACTCGATTGATTCACAACTCTATTGAATCTCAACTCAATTGAGTCACAACTCGATTGATTCACAACACTATTGAATCTCAACTCTATTGATTCACAACTCAATTGAGTCACAAATCTATTGATTCACAACTCTATTGATTCACAAATCTATTGATTCACAACTCAATTGAGTCACAACTCGATTGATTCACAACACTATTGAATCTCAACTCTATTGATTCACAACTCAATTGAGTCACAACTCGATTGATTCACAACACTATTGAATCTCAACTCTATTGATTCACAACTCAATTGAGTCACAAATCTATTGATTCACAACTCTATTGATTCACAAATCTATTGATTCACAACTCAATTGAGTCACAACTCGATTGATTCACAACACTATTGAATCTCAACTCTATTGATTCACAACTCAATTGAGTCACAACTCTATTGATTCACAACTCTATTGATTCACAACTCTATTGAATATTAACTCTATTGATTCACAAATCTATTGAATCTCAACTCTATTGATTCACAACTCTATTGAATATTAACTCTATTGATTCACAACTCTATTGAATCTCAATTCTATTGATTCACAAGTCTATTGATTCACAACTATTGATTCACCTCTTTTGCTACACATGACCTGCTTTTCCTGACTGCCACTAGATGGCAGTATGAGACCATGTTGTTTGACCCTTCTCCAGTCGTCAAAAAGACCAGAGGAAAATGATTTCTCCCCATTGTCCTGGAGAATACATTTCAGATGTCCTGTGTCTGATAACTCCAGAGTTCACTCTAATCAACCATCGTCACTTAGTCATCAACCAGCCAGAATACCAACCCAGAATGGTTCTTCTGTGATCAACCATCGTCACTTAGTCATCAACCAGCCAGAATACCAACCCAGAATGGTTCTTCTGTGACCCTGCAGCAGAACATGAGACCTACCAGAGCCTCCATGTGGAGATGGAGAAAGGGTTTGTGTTTGTGTGTACATGTCAGGGTTCACAGAGAAAGTCAGGCTCAGCAGTATTACATGGCTGAGGAGCAGAGAGGGAGGTTGTGTCTCAGCATTATTACATGGCTGAGGAGCAGAGAGTGAAGGTTGTGTCTCAGCAGTATTACATGGCTGAGGAGGAGAGAGGGAGGTTGTGTCTCAGCAGTATTACATGGCTGAGGAGGAGAGAGGGAGGTTGTGTCTCAGCAGTATTACATGGCTGAGGAGCAGAGAGGGAGGTTGTGTCTCAGCAGTATTACATGGCTGAGGAGGAGAGAGGGAGGTTGTATCTCAGCAGTATTACATGGCTGAGGAGGAGAGAGGGAGGTTGTGTCTCAGCAGTATTACATGGCTGAGGAGGAGAGAGGGAGGTTGTGTCTCAGCAGTATTACATGGCTGAGGAGGAGAGAGGGAGGTTGTGCTGTTTGGGGGTGGATGAGATTACATGGATCATTTATCATGCTGAAACAATGTGACCTCAAATGAATCTGCTCTTACTCTCAATCTGTATCTCAAATGGCACCCCAGTCCTTATTTAGTGCACTTCGTTTGACCAGGGCTCATGGGGCTCAAGAGCAGTGCACCATGTAGGGAAGTAGTGTGCCATTTGGGAAGCAGACCCAGTCTCTCATATCCTGATAGGACATCATACCTCCTCTCTGTCCTGTCCTTGTCTTTCTTTGGGAAGCAGAGCCAGTCTCTCAGAGCCTGATAGGACATCATACCTCCTCTCTGTCCTGTCCTTATCTTTCTTTGGGAAGCAGAGCCAGTCTCTCAGAGCCTGATAGGACATCATACCTCCTCTCTGTCCTGTCCTTGTCTTTCTTTGGGAAGCAGAGCCAGTCTCTCAGAGCCTGATAGGACATCATACCTCCTCTCTGTCCTGTCCTTGTCTTTCTTTGGGAAGCAGAGCCAGTCTCCCAGAGCCTGATAGGACATCATACCTCCTCTCTGTCCTGTCCTTGTCTTTCTTTGGGAAGCAGAGCCAGTCTCTCAGAGCCTGATAGGACATCATACCTCCTCTCTGTCCTGTCCTTGTCTTTCTTTGGGAAGCAGAGCCAGTCTCCCAGAGCCTGATAGGACATCATACCTCCTCTCTGTCCTGTCCTTGTCTTTCTTTGGGAAGCAGAGCCAGTCTCCCAGAGCCTGATAGGACATCATACCTCCTCTCTGTCCTGTCCTTGTCTTTCTTTGGGAAGCAGAGCCAGTCTCTCAGAGCCTGATAGGACATCATACCTCCTCTCTGTCCTGTCCTTGTCTTTCTTTGGGAAGCAGAGCCAGTCTCTCAGAGCCTGATAGGACATCATACCTCCTCTCTGTCCTGTCCTTGTCTTTCTTTGGGAAGCAGAGCCAGTCTCTCAGAGCCTGATAGGACATCATACCTCCTCTCTGTCCTGTCCTTGTCTTTCTTTGGGAAGCAGAGCCAGTCTCTCAGAGCCTGATAGGACATCATACCTCCTCTCTGTCCTGTCCTTGTCTTTCTTTGGGAAGCAGAGCCAGTCTCTCAGAGCCTGATAGGACATCATACCTCCTCTCTGTCCTGTCCTTGTCTTTCTTTGGGAAGCAGAGCCAGTCTCTCAGAGCCTGATAGGACATCATACCTCCTCTCTGTCCTGTCCTTGTCTTTCTTTGGCCTCAACGTCAGTCAGTCAGCGAGAGCTAAGAGACATACATCTTCTGGGGGAAGATTTCTGGGTCCTCACTTGGGTCAGTGTGTGTGTGTGTGTGTGTGTGTGTGTGCGCGTGCGCGGATCTGTAGCACTCTGTGTATGTGTGTGCACTTGCACATGTGTGTGTACGTGTATGTGTCTGTGTGGTGTGTGTGTATATCCGTGTGTGTGTTTATCCGTGTGTGTATGTGGTTGCGGTGGGTCACGGTTCGATCAGGAAGCTACAGAGGAGTAATAGCAGCAGATCTGAGGGTCAATGGTTTCAACAGACACATACATACTGGAACCAGTCCCAACTAGACACACACACACACACACACACACACACACACACACACACACACACACACACACACACACACACACACACACACACACACACACACACACACACACACACACACACACACACACACACACACACACACACACACATGCGGACGGACTACAGTATGCTGAAGCCGTTCCCCTCTCTGTGGGCTGGTCCTGGTTGAGAGGGTTGAGAGGAGGAGTAGAGACAGGGGGTCATCCCAGCCCGCCCCAGCCCCAGCAGGGCCACATCCATCTTTCTGACAGCCCTCTCCTCCAGGGAGGGAGGGGGAGAGAGAGGGAGGGAGGGATGGAGGGAGAGAGGGAGGGAGGGAGGAGGGAGGGAGGGAGGGAGAGGGAGGGAGGGAGGGAGGGGAGGGAGGGGGAGGGAGGGAGGGAGGGGAGGGAGGGAGGGAGGGAGGGAGGGAGGGAGGGAGGAGGGAGGGAGGGAGGGAGGGAGGGAGGGAGGGAGGGAGGGAGGGAGGGAGGGAGAGCCATGGTCTGAGGAGAGATGTAGCAATGTAGAGGTGGTTGGCTCCGCTTTGGTGAGATCACAGAACCACTACTACCAGCCTTCAGGCTGACCGCCTGGCTGGATCTATATCTCTCTGGATCTATATCTGTCTGGATCTATATCAGTCTGTCTGGATCTATATCTGTCTGGATCTATATCTGTCTGTCTTGGATCTATATCTGTCTGTCTGGATCTATATCTGTCTGTCTGGATCTATATCTGTCTGTGTGGATCTATATCTGTCTGTCTGGATCTATATCTGTCTGGATCTATATCTGTCTGTCTGGATCTTTATCTGTCTGTGTGGATCTATATATGTCTGTGTGAATCTATATCTGTGTGTATCTATATCTGTCTGTCTGGATCTATATCTGTCTGGATCTATATCTGTGTGGATCTATATCTGTCTGGATCTATATCTGTCTGGATCTATATTGTCTGGATCTATATCTGTGTGGATCTATATCTGTCTGGATCTAATCTGTCTGGATCTACATCTGTCTGGATCTACATCTGTCTGGATCTATATCTGTCTGGATCTATATCTGTCTGGATCTATATCTGTCTGGATCTATATCTGTCTGGATCTATATCTGTCTGGATCTATATCTGTCTGGATCTATATCTGTGTGGATCTATATCTGTCTGTCTGGATCTATATCTGTATATATCCGCCCCAGCCCAGCAGGGCCACATCCATCTTTCTGACAGCCCTCTCCTCCAGGGAGGGAGGGGGGAGAGAGAGGAGGGAGGGATGGAGGGGAGAGAGAGGGAGGGAGGGAGGGGGAGAGAGAGAGAGGGAGGGAGGGAGGGGGGAGAGAGAGAGAGGGAGGGAGGGAGGGGGAGAGAGAGAGAGAGAGGAGGGAGGAGGAGGGAGGGAGGGAGGGAGGGAGGAGGGAGGGAGGGAGGAGGGAGGGAGGGGGGAGGGAGGGGGAGGGGGAGGGAGAGGGAGGGAGGGAGGAGAGCCATGTCTGAGGAGAGATGTAGCAATGTAGAGGTGGTTGGCTCCGCTTTGGTGAGATCACAGAACCACTACTACCAGCCCTTCAGGCTGACCGCCTGGCTGGATCTATATCTCTCTGGATCTATATCTGTCTGGATCTATATCAGTCTGTCTGGATCTATATCTGTCTGGATCTATATCTGTCTGTCTGGATCTATATCTGTCTGGATCTATATCTGCCTGTCTGGATCTATATCTGTCTGTCTGGATCTATATCTGTCTGTGTGGATCTATATCTGTCTGGATCTATATCAGTCTGTCTGGATCTATATCTGTCTGGATCTATATCTGTCTGTCTGGATCTATATCTGTGTGGATCTATATCTGTCTGTCTGGATCTATATCTGTCTGTCTGGATCTATATCTGTCTGGATCTATATCTGTCTGTGTGGATCTATATCTGTCTGTGTGGATCTATATCTGTCTGTGTGGATCTATATCTCTGTGGATCTATATTTGTGTGGATCTATATTTGTGTGTGCACGCCTGCCTCATCACTTATCCCCCTCCCTAGACAACCCACACCCCTCCGCTCAGCTCCATCACTCCATCCTCCCTCCCTGGGTGCCGATGAACGTGGATGTCCATTAAGGCAGCCCCCCTCTCTGATTCAGAGGGGTTGGGTTAAATGAGGAAGATACATTTCAGTTGAAGGCATTCTGACTAGGTCTCCCCTTTCCCCCTCTTTCTTCAATAGGGACGTGCCAGACAGACAAACCCAGAGAAGAGCTCACCTCCTGGGGCTGAATGTGCTAGCACGCTGCCCCCCTCTAATGAAGATTCCAGGGACCTAGCTAGCTACTAGCATGCCTTGTCCAGGACACACACACACTGTAAGCTTTTCAAAGCCCCTCCCCCTAAGCATGTGACCCGGGGGCATAGCCAATGCAGTTTGTTTTGAAAGAGACAGAGAGCGGCAGAGCTGAACTCCCTGTCCAGTTGTCTGAAGAAGCAACATTTAGTTTCTATAATGATCCCTGAGGTAGCTGTTGTAGCTCACTGTGTACACAGAACCCTAGAGCAGGCCTGATGGCCATAACACATTGAGACTGGCTGGGGGACTGTACACTGACTCCTTGATGAACCCATACCGTGAAACCAACCCAGGACAGAACAGGACAGATCAGGACAGATCAGAACAGGACAGGACAGGACAGAACAGGACAGAACAGAACAGGGCAGGACAGATCAGGACAGAACAGAACAGGACAGGACAGAACAGAACAGGGCAGGACAGATCAGGACAGACCAGGACAGATTAGAACAGGATAGGACAGGACAGAACAGAACAGGGTTATGAAAGTACTACATGTCCTCAGTGAGTGGTTCAGATCAGGACAGATCAGGACAGAACAGAACAGAACAGGGCAGGACAGATCAGGACAGACCAGGACAGATTAGAACAGGATAGGACAGGATAGGACAGGACAGGGTTATGAAAGTACTACATGTCCTCAGTGAGTGGTTCAGATCAGGTGAATAAACTGCATTGACAGAGAGATTGAGATTGGGTCTTTAGTGTGGCTCCAGAGATGTACACCTATTCTTTATGGAGGGTAATCAGAGAGCAGGTAGTGATGAGGTCAATCACTCTGAACAGGAGAACTATCAACTCAGCAAGAAAATAATCATCCTCTCACTGTCAACTGGGTTTATTTTCAGCAAACTTAACATGTGTAATATTTGTATGAACATAACAAGATTCAACAACTGAACATGAACTGAACAACTTCTACAGACATGTGACTAACAGAAAATGGAATAATGTGTCCCTGAACAAGGGGGGTCAAAATCAAAAGTAACAGTCAGTATCTGGTGTGGCCACCAGCTGCATTAAGTACTGCAAGTGCATCTCCTCCTCATGGACTGCACCAGATTTGCCAGTTTCTTGCTGTGAGAGTTACCCCACTCATCCACCAAGGCACCTGTAAGTTCCGGACATTTCTGAGGGGAATGGGCCTAGCCCTCACCCTCCGATCCAACAGGTCCCAGACGTGCTCAATGGGGATTGAGATCCGGGTTTCTTCACTGGCCATGGCAGAACACTGACATTCCTGTCTTGCAGGAAATCACAAACAGAACGAGCAGTATGGCTGGTGGCATTGTCATGCTGGAGGGTCATGTCAGGATGAGCCTGCAGGAAGGGTACCACATGAGGAGGAGGATGTCTTCCCTGTAACGCACAGCGTTGAGATTGCCTGCAATGACAACAAGCTCAGTCCGATGCTGCTGTGACACACACCGCCCCAGACCATGACGGACCCTCCCTCCTCCAAATCGATCCCACTCAAGAGTGCAGGCCTCGGTGTAACGCTCATTCCTTCGACGATAAACGCGAATCCGACCATCACCCCTGGTGAGACAAAACGCGACTCGTCAGTGAAGAGCACTTTTTGCCAGTCCTGACAGAGAGAGGCTGGCCCCAACATAATGAAGAGAGTGTGGTTAGAGAGAGAGGCTGGCCCCTGGCCCCAACATAATGAAGAGAGTGTGGTTAGGGGGAGAGGCTGGCCCTGGCCCCAACATAATGAAGAGAGTGTGGTTAGAGAGAGAGGCTGGCCCCTGGCCCCAACATAATGACGAGAGTGTGGTTAGAGGGAGGGCTGGCCCCAACATAATGAAGAGAGTGTGGTTAGAGAGAGAGGCTGGCCCCAACATAATGAGAGAGTGTGGTTAGAGGGAGAGGCTGGCCCCTGGCCTCAACATAATGAGAGAGTGTGGTTAGAGGGGGAGGCTGGCCCCTGGCCCCAACATAATGAAGAGAGTGTGTTTAGAGGGAGAGGCTGGCCCCTGGCCTCAACATAATGAAGAGAGTGTGGTTAGAGGGAGAGGCTGGGCCCTGGCCTCACATAATGAAGAGAGTGTGGTTAGAGGGAGAGGCTGGCCCAACCATCAGCCCAACCATCAGCCCAACCATCAGCCCAACCAGCAGTACCAGACATGTCCTCACTATAAGGCCTAGTTTTGCCTAAACCCCCTTTTCTGATCCCTTACCCATGGGTACACAAACAGAACATTAACATAGGGCACAGACATACTCAGAGTGTGAAGTACACTACCTACTACCTCCCTCTGAGAAAGCCTTGGTCTGCTCAACACTTCTGGAACGCTGTTTGACTCTGAGCTTGTTTTTCCCAGAGGCTTCTCCTCTCTCTCCTGATTGAAGTACTTTCCCTCTAACAACACTCGCACTGGGAGTGGCGACAGAGAGAGAGATTGTTTGAAAGACTAGATTTTATTTAAATCTCCATTCACCACAGAGCGTCTCTGAGTTCTCTCTCTCTGTCTCTCTCTCTCT